>NC_058133.1:309810669-309871517 GCF_016433145.1 Gracilinanus agilis
TTTCTCTCTCTTTCTTTCTTTCTTTCTTTCTTTCCCTATTGATCCTCCTCACAGATTCTTTACTTCAGTTAAGCAGGTCTACTTCTTCCCAGACACGATATTCTGTTTCCTGTGCTTTCCTGCCTTTGTGAAGGATGTCTTCCCTCACCATCACTCACCCCAAAACTCCTCCCCAGTACAAAAATGCTTTTTAAATTTAACTGAATTCTATTGTTCTCATGGAGACAAGGATGTATGCCTTACTGAAAGTTTAAAAAATCTTTCCGGAGAGGGGGAGCTATTAAGAAGTGACAGGGATATAAAAAACCCCAAGTATCAACAATACATTAAAAAACAAAAAATGAGAGTGACACTGAGCCAAGTGTTCTAAAATGGTTCACTTTTAGCCAGAATAGGCCATGTCTCAGCCATTTGCCATATTAGCCTCTTTGATAGATGTGAGATGGTACCTCACAGTTGTTTTAATTTGCATTTCTCTAATCAATAGTGATTTGGAGAACTTCCCCAAAAGACTATAGATAATTTTAATTCCTTTGTCTGAGAACTGTCTTCATTTCCTTTGACTATCAATAGGGGAATGTTTTGTATTCTTATTAATTTGACTCAGTTCTCTATAAATTTGAGAAATGAAGCCTTTGACTCTGAGACACTTGCTGTAAAATTTTCTGCCCTTCAAATCTTGGTTGCATTGGTTTTGTTTGTAATCAAAATTATCCATTTCAATTTTCATTATATTCTCTTTGTCTTGTTTGGTCATAAATTCTTCCCTTATCTATAAGCCTGACAGATAAACTTTTCTGTGTTTCTCTCATTTGTTTATGGTATACCCCTTTATTTTTATATCAAGTGTTCATTTTGACTTCATTTTGGTGTATGATATGAGATGTGGACCAATGCCTAGTTTTTACCATGTTGTTTTCCAGTTTTCCCAGCAGTTTTTCTCAACCAGTGAGATCTTCCTCCAATAGCCTGGATCATTGGATTTATCAAACATTGGGCTCCTAAGGTCATTAACTATTGTGTTTATTTCCTATCTATTCTACTGATCTACTACTTTATTTCTTAGCAGTACCAAATTGTTTTGACAATTACCACTTTATAGTTTAGTTTATTTTGGTTTATTCTATGAAAATCTTAGACCTTATAATTAGACTACAATCTCTATGAAGGCAAACATCAGGTCTTATAATTTTTTTTAATCCTCTCACAGTGCCACAGAATGATGCTTTACCTAGAAATAGCTAGGTGGTGCAGTGGAAAGAGCACTGAACTTAAGAGTCAGGAAAACCTGAGTTTTAAAACAGCCTCAGACACTTACTAGCTGTGTGACCCTAGAAAAACCTCCATGCCTCAGTTTTCTCATTTGTAAAATGGAGATAACAATAGCACCTCCCTTATAAGGCTGTCCTGAGGATAAAATGAGATCACATTTGTAAAACACTTCCTTTTAAAAAAATCTTTACTGTTTGTCTTTGTATCAATTCTGAGACAAAAGAGTGGCAAGATCTAGGCAATTGGGTTATGTGACCTGCCCCGGGTCACAAAGAAGTGTCTGAGGCCACACTGGAACTCAGTTCCTCCCCAACTCCAGCCCAGATGCTCTCTCTACTGTGCTAAATAGCTAGCCCTGTAAAGTACTTACTTTGCAGTCCTCAAAGCTTCACATAAATACCAGCTTTTGCTTAGAAGATATGCAATAAATCAACAAGTATTGATTAAATACCTATTATGTGCCACTCAGTTCCATGCTAGATACAAAGAGAAACAGCAAAACATCCCCTGCCTTCAAGGAGCTTAGCCATACTGGGGAGACAACATGCATATGTGTAGAAACATAAAAGGTAATTTGGGAGAGGAAAAGGTCCTGAGGGTTGGAAGGATAAGGAAAGACTTCATTCTGAAGGTCGGGCTTGAGTTGAATCTTGAAGAAATACAGAGATTCCAGGGATTTCATCCATACTAACTGATTTGGGTATAGAAAGAACAGCAGAGCAAACATGCCTTAAAACCGACTTCGCCTAGTCTATCTACTGTTTTAAAGATGGTTATCCACTGGTATTATTGCCCATTACATGTCAAGTTAGAAAAGATAGGGTTCAACATATACCTTGCAAAATTTCCTGCAGAAAGGGCTACTTTAAGTCTTACACGTGTCCTTGATTTACTTTTCTTTAGGATGAAGAGAGTAAGTGAGAGTTGGTGTCTGTTAGTAGCTGGAGGAAAACTAGGAAGATAAGAATTTTTTTCTGAATATGTTAAAAGAAATCATGATTTGTCACATTATACTTTCAAAATTGAAAGAGCTCCAGATGCCCCAAGGGGAGGAAATATATTTTTGTTTGTTTTCCAGGGCTCGATGTTGAATTCCCAATCACATTCATAAGCATGTAACACCAGCCTATGCATCCTCTGTTCTGGAAAGAGCTTGCCAGACATTTCAAAGGAAAATAGTGCAGCTATTTACAGAACCTCTTCATTTCACCCTTGCAATATATCCTTTGTTCTGTGTCCTTTTCACTCAATCTATGCTCTTTAAGGAATTCCTTGACAGCCACTTTCTCTACACTGAAGGGGGGGAAATGCAACTCACTGTTAGCATTAACTATAAAAATGCTTTCATTGAACTAAAATGCTCCCAGGCACTTAAAAATCTAGTTACTCTCTTAATGTGAAGCAGTAGTTACAGGAAGAGGACTCATTTTACACCTTAAACAACTTTAAATAGCAAAATGTAAGATTTGGAAGTTAAGCTCCAGTTAGTTAGAAAGGCGGGGGACTTTTCTCCTTTCTTTAAGTTCCATTACATTCTCAGCACATCTGACCTCTCTCCCCTTTCCTCTAAGGCAACAGGGGGCACCAGAAAAATTTCAGGTTTTTGGGTCAGAGGACTTCGATTCAAACTCCAGTTCCATTGCTGCTGGAACATCACCTTGTGACGGTCTCCACCTGACAAGTTCACCTGTGTGACCTGGCCAAGTTGCCTCAGATTCTTCATCTGTAAAATGAGGGCGCTGGATTAGATGGTCTCTAAGGACACTTCCAACTCCTCCTTTTCCTTTTTACCTCTTTCTGCTCCCTCTAAGCCCAAACAAACCCATAAACTACATGCAGTGTGAAAAGAGCAAAAATAACCAGCTGTAACTCATTGCTGGTATTCATTCTGTAGATTCACTGGTCTGGAAAAGACATAAAGGTTATCTAGTAACAGACAGAATTCCTCCAGGCTAAGCATCATTTAGGTCAGTCCAGGGAAGGTGGAAGGTTAGGCTTCCCCTTAAAAACATCCAGAAAAGGAGGCTCCATGACCTTTTTATTCCTCTAGTGCCTGTTGACCTTAGCTTGTTTCTTCTGCAAAATCCAATCCTTCCTACAAACATTTTAGCTTATGATCTGTTGGCTTCCATTCAGCTTTTGAGCAAAGTGGTCCACAGTTCTTTCATTTATTTAAAGGTTTCAAAAGACTGTATGTAAGTGACTGTGAGAATGCCTTCTGGTTGAAAGAGGGAAAAAATTAAATGATTGTCAATATCTAACAAAGTTTGCAAAGCACTTTAACTTCTTTGTGGGGAAAGGCAATAAAATGGAATTTTAAAATGAGAAATCTATGACTATTTATGGGGCAGCTGATGATCTAATGGAGAAAGTGCTGGGCCTGAAGATAAGAAAATTCATCTTGCTGAAATCAAATCTGGCTTCAAATACTCACTAGCTGTGAGACCCTAAGCAAGTCATTTCACTCTGTTTGCCTCAATTTCCTCATCTGTAAAATAATCTGGAGAAGAAAATGGCAAACCACTATAGGATCTTTGCCAAGAAAACTCCAAGTGAGTAAGACATGACTGAAAAGATTCAACAATAACATGATTATCTTTCTTTCAAGATTATAAATGTAATTTTATACTTCAAAGATGATTAGCCCTATAAAATGGAAGATGTGGCATTGACTTGAATTTTTCAAATAATCAGAGAGGTCATCTAGCACACCTTGGACAAGAATGAGAATTTCTGGTACAACAACTCTGGTCATGTCCAACTTCTCCTTGAATATTTCCAGTGATGAAGAACTCACTGAATAGTCCTAATCATTAGGAAGTAGCTCATTCAAGGGAGCTGAAATTTGCCTTTCTGCAGCTTCTCTTCATTGCTCCTAGTTCTGCCTTCTGTGGCTAAGCAAATGAGTCTATTCCTTCCTTCAGTGAGAGTCCTTTCAATTGGAAGGTAGATCCCGTGTGCCTACTAAATGTCTTTTTCTCTGGGCTAAACAACCAAATTTCCCTAAGCCATTCCTTATATGGCACAGTCTCTAGTTAGTTAGTATCTTTCCTATATGTGATCCCCGCTCTCAAACTGAAGCCAGTTGTCCAAACGTGCAAATAAGCAGGGCCAAACACATTAAAGAAGGAAAGGGCACTGTGAAAAATTGATGTGGGAGGTCCCGTTAGAGGTCCATTTAACTATACGGAGGAGTAAGTTCTCTACAATCTAAAGTTAGGGACCTTTCCCTGGTATCTTCTACCTGTAAGCATCTTTGATGTATTCCCAACTATCAAGTAAATAAGGTTTATTTTTTTTTAACAGTGACCATCAATTTCCCATAGAATGAGCCACTAATGTTATATTTGTTCTTTTTTTCTTTTGTTTATGCAATCTGCCTGACATTTCCTCAAAGTAGTCTTTCCCTTTTCTCCCGTTGTTCATTCCCCATGTTGCTTTCTGTGTCTGATTTCACGGCATCTCCATGGTTGCAGCTTGACTGCTCAGATTCAGGCACTTCAGTATTTCCATGGCATAGACATTTCAAGGGTTATCAGCCAATCATTTAATTCAGCAAGAGTTTTTAAAAATCACATTGTTATCAATGTTGCTGCCAGTTACAACTCTTCATCTCCTGATGAGAGAGGGGATGGACTTAAAAGACAGAATGAAACATACATGTTAGACTAATGGCTAATTCAGGATTTTATTTTGCTTGCTATGCATATTTAATAATTACTAGTAATAGCTAACATTTTATGTACCAAGCAATGTGCCAAGTGATTTACAGGTATCTTGCTTGATCTTCAAAACAACTCTGGGAGGTAGGTACTATTGTTATCCTCATTTTACAGATGAGGAAATTGAGATAAATAAAAGTTAGGTGACTTGTCCATGACCACACAGCTAAGGTCTGAGGTGATATTTGAACACAAGTCTTCTTGACTTCAGTCCCATCACTTTACCAGCTTCTACTTACGCCTTTAACTATGGTACAGAAGTATGGGAAAAGAAAGCAAGATAGGGAAAGTAAGCTAGGCTAGGGTTCGGTTAAGACATCTATGATATACAAATGATAGAGTGAGGGCTATTGCTCTATATGATACACTCCCACTGGCTAGATTTGGATTTGTAGAAGGCTTCAACTGACCACCAAATTTTGCGAATGATAATAATCATGATAATTATTAAAAAAATGAACAGTAAGTCAGAAGATCTGGTTTCTTCCTCAGCTACTTATTAATTTACGTTAACTAAGCAAATCACTTTCCTTTCTAGCCTCAGTTTCGTTGTCTAGAAAATAAGGAAGTTGGACTAGATCTGGAAGGTCCCTTTTGGATCTAAATTGTATTTTACATATGTTGCTGTTGTTGCTTTACTATGAAAACCAGCCAAATCTTCTTTGTATAATTATTTTCCCTTTTTAACCTTTGTAGTAACCTTTGGATGACATGCTTACTATGACTTCTGCTCAAGACTTTCTATTATTCTTTAAATCAGAACCATCAAGTCTCTACTGAAGAAAAAGCCATCAAGTTACATTCAGACCTGCCTCTAGTGACATGCTATCATGTGGAGGGATCAGTTGCCATACATGTATCTTTTTTCCTCCTATTTTATATTAAGTAAAACTGAGTAATGCTTGCCCTTACAAGGTTTCACTACAGTGTTAAAAAGATGAATCTTTTTGTCAAGTGGTGGGAAAACAGGAAGTATAAATCTAATTTCAATTTTGATATTTATTGAATAATAAGTTCCATTTCATTAAAGGCTCATTCCCTTTTATAAACCTTTTCCCCAAGCACAATATTCTTATAAAACTGGGAAATTACTCAAAAGTTCAATTATTAATTGTAGAAGAGAGGAATGGAAATAACATTGCATAACAGGGAGTAGTATATGCAGGGTGTTTCTGATAATTTGTAGTGCCATCTTTTGGCGACTAGCACCCTACTTCCCTTTAATCACTTAATACCAAAGAGTTTTTAGAAAGGAATACTTCAAAAACATAGGGAGAACAAAAACACAGCCCTCTAATATCATGGGGGCTCATTCTTCTCTATTCTACCCCTGTCTCTGGGGAAAGTGGTCTCAGACCGAGCACTTGCTTTCCACCACTTGGTCCTCCCAAGTTCATATCCAAATAGAAAACTGTTGTCCAATGGGTCTTTGTCTCAGCGATCCCTGCACTCTCCCCACATGGAGAGATTGGGGATCTTGCCTCCAGGCGAGTTGTGATGATGGATACCTTGGAAAGACTACAGAGCATGTGTAGACATCCTGTACCTAATTCTGGTCTGCTAATCCTGTGACTCATGACTTTGATGAGTTTTAGTTCCCGAATTGATACTTGAGTCGCCTGCAAAATGCTTTAGCTTGTCTTGACAACTTTCTTCAGTTGTTCTCTCTCTCTTGGTTTCATTAACCTTATTTTCCAGTGAGAGACAATGTTGTCAGAGGAGAAACTTTAGGTCTTTCTCTGAAACCAATAGGTGGTTCCATTAAAACAGACCTCAGTCCTTTTGCCTTGCCCATTCTGCCCAACTATTTGTTCTTTCCTATTTTAGATGGAGGGATTGGAAACTCCAACCTGGTAAGTAATGAGAGCTCAAGAGAGGAATCTCAGGAATCCCAGTGTCCCACCATTCAGGTTTTGTAGTCAAGCTCAGCATTGATGTACTGAGGTGCAGGGCTCAGGGCTAAGTGATACAAAGGCTTATTTGACAGCAGTGATACATTTGGATGTGGACTTGGAGTGCCATAATCCCTAGAAATTGAGGAAGGTTAGGGGAAAGTAAGCCCTTAAGGTTTTGATTTCTGAAAGACCCATACCTTCTGTCTTCACATTGATTCTATATATTGGTTCCAAGGCAGAAGAGCAGTGAGGGCTAGGCAAATGGGGGTTAGGTGACTTGCCCAGGGTCAGATAGCTAGGAAGTATGTGAGGCCAGATTTGAATCCAAGATCTCCCATCACTAGGCTTGGCTGTTTATCCACTGAGCCACCTAGCTGCCCCAACTGCTTACTTTTAAGCAACAGGGATATGGACTCAATCTTTGGATATCATTGGTATAGAGAACTTTTGGCTAAGGAAACTTCTTTTGCCAAAGCATATTGATATTTTCTCTGCAACTCAATCTTAGGGGGTGGTATAGAGCAATGAGAAGTTGGTGGCTTAACCATAGTCACAATACGTTTCAGAGGTGGGAGTTGAACACAAATCTTCCGGCTAAGAGACCAGCTCTCTAACCATCTATTTCCCAATGCTTCTTGTGCCACTCACTTTGAGACGAAGTAAAAAAAAAATTATTGCCATCATTTTCTCAATAATTGTTTATTGATTCAGTCCTATGTAAACATATTTTAGTAGAATACTTGATTTTTAGTTGTTTTTTTTTAACCCTTGTACTTAGGTGTATTGTCTCATAGGTGGAAGATTGGTAAGGGTGGGCAATGGGGGTCAAGTGACTTGCCCAGGGTCACATAGCTGGGAAGTGGCTGAGGCCGGGTTTGAACCTGGGACCTCCTGTCTCTAGGCCTGACTCTCACTCCATTGAGCTACCCAGCTGCCCCCTGATTTTTAGTTTTAACTCTGCTATGTAACCATAAGCAAGTCATTTAGTGTTTTTAGGTCCATTTCATCATCTATAAAATAATAGTAATTGATATTTATATAGTGCTTTATAAGTGTCAAAGTATTTTCACATAAACTAAGTTTTTGTTTATAACCTTTGTGATTACAACCTTTACTTATACTCCATTTTAGAGCTGGAAAAACATTTTCAAAAAGGTCTAATGACTTATTCAAGGCCACGGATGGCTAAAATTGTTAGGTTTGCGAGATCAAAATGACTTCAGTCCAAACTCTGCATTTTATAGATGATAATGTCAAGGCCCAGAGAAGAAAAGTAAAATGTTTCAGATTCACGTAGCAGGGTTTGGAACTGAACTTATAGGATTACCAAGGATGTATCTACAGGATCCAATTAAGAGACTGAAAAAAGAGAATAATTTAGGAGGTAGGGAGGGATTCATACAAGAAAAGAACCAGTGAGATGGATGTAGAATATTGCATATATTGTATATTTTTCAACATATTGATTAGTTCTACTACTCTTAAAAATATTTGTTTTAAAAAATTCTTTATTAAATATGGTGGCTATCTGGGATACAAGCGAGAGGAATATAAGCAGAAATCCAAAGAATGTAAAAAGAAAATAAAGAAAACTGAAATTGAAACTAAAATCCTTTGGCAACATAATGAGAAGACAAGACTCATTGGAAAAGACCTAGACTTTGCGAAACATTGAAGACCAAAGGAAAAAAGGAGAGGCAGAGGATGAAATGAATAGGTAGTATAATGGAAGCAATGAATTTCAGCTTGGACAGATTGCAGGAGATGGTAAAGGACAGATGGACCTAGTTTGGACCATAGGGTCACTAAGAGATTCAGATACAACTTAATGAACAAAATGACTGAACAAAAAAAAATTATATAAAAAAAAGAACTAGTGAGGGTTATTTCTAAAGCTATAACTGTTACCCCTCTGAAAATACATATCACTCAAAAAACAAGCATTTATAAATTCCTGTTATTTGACAAATACTATGCTAAGCACTAGGGACACAAATTCAAAAGTAAAGCAGTTTCTGCTCCCAGAGATCTCTGAACTTTACTGAAAACTGTGAAGAATAGGATAATGCACATAAGACAAGTCTGTTTTTTTAGAGCCTGGCAAACTGCTGGTCTAAAATGTAAATTATATTTTATACTCTCTGTAATTCTGCTTAGTGGTAATGCATAGGGACTGACCCAGTCCCTATGCATTACCACTGACATTTCAAGTCATATTTTGATAACTCAATGGACCCACAATTTCATCCTCATGGGAACTCCCTTTGCACCAGTGTATAATCCATTGATGATTTATCATTCTCTGTGATTCTTGATCAGATCTTTTGATAATTCTTCTACAGAGAACCTGCGCAATGTGCCAAAGGCCTTCCTGGGGGGGGTATATTAATATTTCATACTTAAGGGTCCAGAACTCATACATCTCTACCTCTAATCTTTGACTTTTATTCTATAAATGGTCCATCTCCTTTTCCATTCAAAAGTATCATTTATAGTATCTCCTTGCAAGTAAGTCACCCATCATAGGTCTTTCCATTGCCCTTTGGGTCACATACAATTTTGATTCTTCTTAGATTATGGAGTTTAATGATTCATAACTATATAAGATCACCAGAAAAATGGTGATGTTAATTTGATATGCTTCGACAGTATGAGGCATATTGTAATCACTGAACATGACTATGATTTCCTAAATTTTGTCCAGTATGTTTTCCTCCTCCCATTCAATTCTGGACCCAGCTCCACTATCTATAGTCTCTGAAATTATTTTACAAACATGCCAACACATAATTACCCAGTTGCTCATCCATTCATTTCAACTCTGTTTGCCTTAGGTTTCTCTAGTATAAAATGGGGATAATAATAGCACCTACCTCATAGGACTGTTGTGAGGACCAAATGAGATAATATTTGTAAAGTGCTTAGCACAGTGCCTACTATCTAGTAGGTATTATATAATTGCTTATTCCCTTCCATTGCCCCTTTTATCCACTTGATTTTTCCTGTGTGAATTGCTAGACTGATCTCTTTTGAGGGATTGCGGATCTGAGAAAGTCTTGTAGATTTCTGGGGCTTAAGACTGTCAATACAAAGTCTTCTGCAAAGATGGGCAACTAGAACTGTATTGTTTTTAGAATATACTTGTTCTGTCTGGATGTTGCAAAAGCCTTCAGTGAGTATATGTCCTGTTTTAAACCTCACTTGATACTGATAATTAATGAATTACTGAAAAAGTTCTTACTATAGTTGCATATATACAAAAAATTGATTATTTTGGAATCCTTCCTTCTATGATATATCTTGAAAACCCACTCCTGAGGGTCTTTAAATGTTTGTTTCCTCCATCATAGATTTCCTCATGTATGTGGCTGGGGACAAATGTTTTCTATGACTTCATTTTCTCCAGTGACATTTCCGCTTCATGTAGTACACCTAATTCTGAGTTCAAATGTGGTGGTTTTATCATAAAGAGTAAGAGTAGATTATTATAGAAATAATAGCAAATAGGTTCTATTTCTCATCTATTTGTTGTTCTTTCAGTCAGTTTCATCTACAACATTTCTTGAGAATGATCTTGATTGGCTCTCCTGATAAATTTTTTGTAGGTTTGTTTTTCCCCTCCACTGCTTTTTGCTGCTTCATGAAGTGATGTTGCTCATAATCTTTCTTGCTAGTATTTTATAAATGAGCTTTTATACTAAATTGATATTGTCCTTAGCTGCCATGTTTCTCTGCTTACCTCCTTGTAGCAATTGCTTTGCCTTGCTTTCAACCAATGGCCAGGGTTCTTGTTTCATAGATTCAATATGGGGCTGGCACTGATTTAATTTTTTAAAAAAATTTTTTTTAAACCCATAACTTCTGTGTATTGACTTATAGGTGGAAGAGTGGTAAGGATAGGTAATGGGGGTCAAGTGACTTGCCCAGGGTCACACAGCTGGGAAGTGTCTGAGGCCGGATTTGAACCTAGGACCTCCCGTCTCTAGGCCTGGCTCTCAATCCACTGAGCTACCCAGCTGCCCCAGCACTGATTTAATTTTAAGCAGTGTTTTCTTGTTTATTTTTTAATACTTTCTTTAATGTGATATTAATTTTATCTTTATTAGAACCTATGGATGACCTGCCCTTGCCCAGCTAGATTATTTGGAAATAATTCCCATGTCTACAACCAGTCATTTCTTAGTTATGCAATTAAGACATTTTTGTTTTGTCGATATTGCTCAGTGTTCAGTGTCTTCCAACTTTCTTTTTGTAGGAACTGCTCATGACATACAAACAAAAGACTTCTGAGTAGTCAATGAGCCTTTAATCTTTTTCGTTTTTAGTCTCAAATCAAATTTTCCAACCCTTTCTTTTGCTGGCCTCCTCTGTGCCCACTTTCACTCTGAAATCACCATGTGGCTAGGTAGTATAGATAGTAACCTAATTTTGAGGATGTTATCAAGTTCTTCATAGAATTTTTGTTTCTTCATGCTCTGCAGCAGAGGCCAATAAACAGCATCTTTTTTATGGTAGCCTTTTTTTAAAAGATAAAAAACCCTTATTTTCTGGCCTTCAAACAACTCTAAGACAGAAGGGCAAGAGTGACTTGCCCAGGGTCACAAAGGTAGGAAGTATTTGAGACCAGATTTGAACCCAGATCCTTTTGACTCCAGGCCTGGCACTGTATCCACTATGTTACCTAGCTGCCACCTTATGGAAATCTTTTTTGTTTATATTCAATATGAGCATTATTGTGAAAGAGCAAATTGGTCTTATCACCCATGAAGTGATGTTTCTTGTCCTTGAGAATGTGATAAAGAAATTATGAGAGCTGATTTCATTTATTGTTCTAAAGATATTGTAAGGGGGCAGCTGGGTGGCTCAGTACACTGAGAGCCAGGCCCAGAGACAAGATCCTGGTCCTGAGTTCAAATCTGGCCTCAGACACTGTCTGGCTGTATGAACCTGGGCAAGTCACTTAACCCCCATTGCCTAGCCCTTACCACTCTTCTGCCTTAAAACCAATACACAGTATTGATTCTAAAACAGAAGGTAAGGGTTTTTAAAAAAAAGGAAAGAGAGCGAGAGACTGTAAGCCACTCTTCCATTTTGGCAAAACTTTTCTTCTGTTTATTTATAATTAAAATTTTTCCAAATGGATGGTGATATAGTTCCTCCATGAGTATGTCTACTCATTAGTGACCGAGCAAAAATATTAAAATATTAATTTTAATAGGCGGTTTAGCAAGTTAGGTAGTACAGTGGGTAGAGTACCAAGTCTGCCCTTCATTATCTAACCTTAAAGATTGCAAATCACTTTTACCTCTTTGTAGGGAAAAGTGGTATCATAGAATTTTAAAAATGAGAAATCTATGACTATCTATGGCTCAACTAGGTGGCCCAGTGGAGAGAGTGCCAAGTCTTGAATTAGGATGACTCAGTTGGATTTTCCCAAGGTCAAATCCAGTCTCAGTCATTTACTAGGTATGTGACCCTGGGCAAGTCATTTAACCTTTTTTGCCTCAATTTCCTCATCTGCAAAATGGACTGGAAAAGGAAATGGCAAACTACTCTAGCACCATCACGGATAATACACCCAGATTATCATCACTGATTACAATTATGAAATGAAAACAACCCTAAAATGTGACCTAACTTTAGTGAATATAAAGACCAACTTTTTTCCTTGGAAAGAGACAATGAAATACACTGTCTCCTCCTCTTGATTGAAAGGTGGGGAACTAAGGGTGCAGAATATGGCTTTTACTTTTAGCAATGGATATTGTATCAGGTAGTTTGCTTAACAGCTTTTCTTTGTTACAAGGGATGATTAAAGTGGGAGAGAGATGTTTTTCGGGCTTCTGGATTTTCTTCACATAGGAGATGACCTAGATATTTTCTTCTTCATCTAAATCTCTATCCCCTTCAACTAGAATGGAAAAAGAACAAGCAAAAGGGTCAAAGATTGAGGTCTGTTTCTCATCTTCATAGAGTTTCAAAGTAGAGAAGGCCTCCAAAACCCTTGCTCTTATAAACAAGACTTGGTGACCATGAGTTACCGAGATCTTTCAGACAAGAAAGTAGACATGGCTGATGCTGACCCAATTAAAAAGCCTCAGAACGACCAGATGATTAAGCTGATTAGGAGCAGTTCAAGAACATCCATACGTGCTCCGTGGTACAACCAAGAAACTTCCTTATACATCATCACGATTCTCCTGGAAGCAAGCTTCTCAGCATCCACTAGACTAGACATTGAGAGGTTTCATCAACCGAACAAACTGATGGGGGTGTGTGGTGCCAAGTACCCCATTATACTCTGTTTCTTAATTTCAAGATCAGAAGTTACACTTTATGATCTTGAGTATCTTTTCCTTCTTACCTTACATTTGGTGGCTTCTGTGAAATTCTACAATTCCCCACGCCATACTTTTTCTTTAGATTTTGCCACAGTGAATGTCACTAGAAATCCAGTGGAGCATGAATGTAAGAAAAAGGACCAAATACACCTAAATCTATAGGGGATAGAGACCAGACAGAGACTTGGTAATTTTTTTGTGTCTTTTGTCTACTCACACACAGACACAGACACAGACACAGACACAGACACACACACACACACACACACACACACAAATAAGTATTTGTATAATTATTATAAGATTATGGACACACATATTTCCAGGAAATGTAAAAATGAAATTTTTCCTAGTACCATGAAAAAATGATACAGAACAATGAGTGTACTATTCTGGAATACAGATTTTATGAGATAGTGACCAGCTCTATTTCCATCCACAGGGTCAGAACAAGGAGCAATATAATGCATTAGTATGCCTCATTTCAATGAAAATATCCAAATTGATAAACAGATGAAGGGAAGTGATTATTCACATTACAAAAGAATTCACTATAGAGTTCTTTTAAATTGTGTTCTGTTTACAGATCATTAACTACTTAATTGGAGAAAGAGGAAGGAACAGAAGAAAAACAAGGCAAAAGTGTTATGAGCCACCACTAACAAAAAATCAATAAGAGGGGAAAGTGTTTCTGTCTTAACAATAAACCAAAAGGGAAATATTATTCAAATGATATAACTTTTTAAAAACTAATTTTTTTAAAATTGAGGTACTTCTACCCATCAACACAGAGATTTAGCAGAAGGGAAAACAGTTGTACTCTAGTGGAAAGAACAGAAAACCTGGATTCTAATCCAAGTTCTGCCATTAAATAGCTCTTAATCTCTCCCAGACTTAGAGAAAGAACTGAACTGCATTATCTTTAAAATCTCTTCCACTTCTATAATTCTAATTCAGACCAAGGGATGAGAATCCTTTTGTCTACAATGGAATACTAATAGGACAAAGAAAATCAATCTAGAACTACACATTAACACACATGCCACAGTCTTAATTTGTGTGTGTGTGTGTGTGTTTTTAAGAGAAGAAAATAAATCCAATTCATCTACTTGAATCATGACCACACAGCCTTGTTTTGAAAATCAGATGAATTTTTTACACAAACACACATGAAGTCAGATTGGGGAAAAGTTTCATTGTTTTATATATTGGAAAGGTGTCGGCCTACTTGAAGCACACCAAGGGAGAGACAGTCAAGTCAAACCAGTTACCATGTCCTATCAGGCATGACAGAGATAGCCCAGGCTCTTCCCCACCTCTCCTCACCCCAGATCATCAGAATTGCTTCAAATCCACATACCACATCCATTTTTGAGGAGAACAATAATTGTGAAGACTCATTCTTGGCATCACCAACCCAAATTATTGTTCAACTGCCAGCAACAGGTATATAAACCGATGACAATGGAGAGTGTGACTCACTCTCTCCCCACCCCATTGATCATTCTTGCTTCCAGCTTAATTCCTGAAGTCATCATCTTGAGAAACCAACCATTCCTGTGAAGATGCATGCTCTGGCAACTGCTTCTGAGGGTGCTGAAGAAAGTTCTTGCCACTAGAGCCCTTAGTACTGTCAAGGATTTCAAAGAAAGATTATACTTGTTCTGATAAAGAACAAAAGAAGTAAGATGCAAATTTAGGCTTGATATCAGGAAAACTCCTTAACAACCAGATCTATCACAGAGTTAAATTAGCTGCCTCCAGAAGTATTTGGTTCCCTCTTACTGGCAGTCATCTGGCAAAGGCTGGATAACCAGTTGTTGAGTAAGTACATTTGTAGTGGGAATTCTTTTTTTTGGGGGGGGGGGATGTCTCAGGCTAGATGACTACTGAGGTTCTAACTCTCAAATTCTGCCTCTATGTTACCTAACCTCCTGGTGCTCCAAGTAATTTCCTGAGATAGGGTTCTTAAACAAAGGGCTCATAGATAGATTTGAAGGAGTCTGAACTTGGATGGAAAAAGCATAACCTTATTTTCATTAACCTTTAGTTTTCTTTGTAATCTTATGTATTTTATTTTGTTCATTTAAAAAATTATTTTGAGAAGAGGTCCAGACTGCTGAAGGGATCCATAACACAAAAAAAAATGTTAACAATTCCATGCTATAAGCTGATAAGTTACGGAGTTGCCTATCTGCATTCGTGAAAGGAATATCCAAACCAGGAACTCAACAAAACAACAAAATTATAGATGCAGAGACTCTTCCTTCCCCACCTCACTAAAAAACTTTTCAAATACTCTTTTGAGACAAAAATTAAACCTAAAAAACAGAAGAGTTAACACCCTAACTTTTCAGTGTATATTACAGGAAATAAAGAGCTTGTAGTCAAGAAAATAGGGGTTACACATTAATTATGCAGGAAAATAAATATATCTTAATAATTACAAGATGGGGCCCATTACCATAATTCTTCTTCTGACAGTGGGTGACAGGGAGCAAGGGGAGTAGGAGATTTTCAACAAGATAAGACTGAGGTTCAGGAAAAACTTCACAATTGTGTCTCTCAGCATTTGCTCCAGTGTGAACAGATGTAACAAAATAACTTTTCAAAGATATAAAAATACCCCAAACCGTCATTTGACCTTTTAAAATTTTACTGGCATTTTAATCTTGCAATGTCAAGTTTACTTGAGCAATAAACAAAGTATGTCCACAAACAGACCATACTTCCTTACATTCCCGTTCTTTATCAAGTAAAGAAGAAAAGACAGGGACCCCTTGTAATGTCAGAAAAAGTGCAGGACCATCATTTGGGACGTAGGTTAAAAACACAATGCAGGAATATTACTGTATTTTAAGAAATGATGGTTATGGAAAATTCAAGGAAATATGGGAAGACAATATGAAATGATGCCAAGTGAAGTAAATAGAAATAGAAAGGCTATACCCAATAACAGTGGAAAAGTAAAGAACAACAGTATAGCAGGACAATTGAACACTGCATCATTATAATGATCAAACTTTGCCCTTGAGAAGTAATAAGAAAATGTACCTCTCGCCCTTCTTTGCAAAAGTGGAAAACTATGAGTATAGATAGAAGATCATGCATATTTTAGGCTCAGCTGCCATGTTGGGTGGTCTTGTCAATGTGTTTTTCTTCTTTTTTTCTTCTATGCTATAAGAAAAAGTTCAAATGGCTAAGGGGAGAGAGAGAAGAATATGGATGGAAATGAAATGGATATAAAAGCAAAAGATAACCATATATGTAAATGCGTGTAAGTATATATATATATATAATCACCACAGACACTGTATTTAGAAAATCTATATTGAGCTTTCTGAGAAAGGGCTTTTTGTCTTAGAGTGTTATGGCTCCTTTCTTCTACAATTTTCCTACTCCCATTTGATTTCTGATTCAAAAAGGACATAGTGGTATAGAATGTTGGGCTGAATCTAATAAGACAAAAATTAAGAGAGATAAATGTAAAGGCTTATACTTAGGTCCCCAAAATTAACTCTGCAGGCCTGAAATGGTGGAGGTATAGCTGGAAAATAGTTCATTTTAAAAAGACCTGAGCGAGATGGAACCAAATGGGTAGAATGGAGACATTGCCCTAGCTGAAGGCTCCCAGCATGCCTCTCCAAACAATTTTAAAATAACATCACAAATTCTGAAGTGGCATAGCTAACAAAAGGTCAGGTTGGGACTTTTTCCTTGTCAAGACAATCTGGGGGTTCCGCAGGAGAGGTCTGTGACAATGGATTGGGAGGCTGACCTAGAGTACATGTTGTGGTAGCACCAGCTGTGGGTCTTGGGGACAGTCCCTGCAGTGGCAGCCATAGCTTCAGGTGTGTTAAGGGTGTCAGATAACCAGTTAGAGAAGGATGGCAGGGGACCCTTTACTGGCACTGGGTGTGGGGCCATTTGGCAACTCGATTGCCAATATACAGTTCTAGGTCACAGCTATAGGACAGAGGGGACTGCTTGAGGTCATTCATAAGCAAGACAGTCAAAGCAGCGAAGAGCACTATCAATAATGGCTGCAGGGACATTGGTCACATTTCCAGGGTCAACAGAATTGCTAGCTCTTGTAGCTGCTGGGGAGGCCAGACACTCCCTGGGTAAAGATCAGAGCACATATCAGGGGAGGAGTGACCACACACCTTTCCCCAGATCACACCTCCCCCACATCCAGATGAGGAGAGCATAGATTAAGATAAAGTTTGCAGTCAAGAAATGGGCTGGAAAATTAGCAAACAACAACAACAAAAAGTACCCAACTATAAAAAGCTGCTACAGTGGCTGGGAAGACCAAGACATGAGCTTAGAAGAAGGCAATTTGGAGAAAACAGCTATAAGCAAAGCCTCAAAGAAAAATGCTAACTGGACAGAAGCCCAACACCTTAAAAAACAGAATTAGTCAAATGGTAAAAGAAGCACAAAAATTTAATGAAGAAAAGTGATTTTTAAAAAGTAAACCAAGTAGAAAAAGAGGTACAAAAGTTCCCTGAGGTGTGATGATAGAAACAACTCCCTAAGTTTGCCCTACCCCATGCCACATTTTTGCATGCATACATTGTAAGAGGTACAGGGCATGGAAGGTAAAAGGAGTGGGTGGAGCTCTCTCTCTTTCTCTCAGTTGATGCTTGAGGGCTTTGCAGGCTAAGTGGCTTGGCAGGCTTCAGATTTTGGCTTAGGGTATTTTTTTAGATAGATGAGATTTTCTGTCCCCTTCCTATAATTTCTCTTTTCACATATTTCCATTTTTATTAAAATTACATCGTTAAGAGCTGTTAACAGACTCCTGACTTGAGAGTTAACTTTATAATGTCAGCAACAATATTTTAATTAATATTGCATTTAATAATTTTATTTTGATTTATTACAGAAGAAACGAACTTCTTAAAAAAGTAGAATTGGCCAAATGGAAAAAAAAAGAGATACAAAAGTACACCAAAAGAAAATAATTTCTTAAAAATTAGAAAAGGGCAAGTGGAAGCTAATGATTTAATGAGAGATCAAGAAACAATAAAACACAGTCAAAAGGGAAAAAAATAGAAAGAAATGTGAAATAGCTCATTGGAAAAATAACTGACCTAGAAAACAGTTCAGGGAGAGATAATTTAGGAATTACTGGACTGCCTGAAAGCCATGATTTAAAAAATAATCAAGATATCATATTTCAAAAATCATAAAGGAAAACTGCTCTGCTATCTCAGGTCCAGGAGGTAAAATAGAAATTGAAAGAATCCACTGATCACCTTTTGAAAGGGATCCCACAGTGAAAAATCTCATGAATTTTATTGCCAAATTCCAGTTTTCCTATGGCAAGAAGAAAATATTGTAAGCAGTCAGAAAGAAACAATTTAAATGTCATTGAATCACAAGTAGGATCACACAACATTCAGCAGTTTCCATATTAAAGATTTAGAATATATTATTCTGAAAGGCAAAGGCACTAGGATTATAACCAAAGATAACCTACTCACTAAAACAGAAGAAAATCCTTTAGGGAAGGAAATAGATATTCAATGAAATAGAAGAACTTACAAGCATTCCTGATGAAAATATCAGATGAAAAGAACACACTGCATTCAAACACAACATCCAAGAGAAGCTTAAAGAGGTAAACATGAAAGAGAGATGATATTGAACTCAATGAGGTTCGACTATTTACATTCCTATATGGGAAGATGATACATGTAAGTCTTAAGACTTTATCATTATTAGGGCAACTAGGAGTCTACACAAACAGTGGACATGACTGAGTCATTACGTTGGAATCATCTCAAAAAACTGAGAGGGTGAGAATGAGAGATGCACTGAGAGAAAGGGAAAGAGAGAGGAATAATGGGGGAAATTATCTTTTACAAATGAGATATGCAAGTGAAGGAGAAAATGCGGGTGGTGATGGTGAGTAACATTTGAATCTCAATTTCAGGAGATTCAAAGAGACCATACTAAATAGACACACTTAGTTTGGCTTAGAAATTTACTCATCCATGGAGGGGAAGGGAATAAAAGAAGAAACGGTGCATTAAGGGAGGGAGTGGTCAAATCACAACAGATGTTTGAGGAGAGACAGTAAAAAAGGGAAAGAGAGAAAAACGGAAGAAAATAGGTTGGAGAGAAATAAACACTAATCATAACAGTTAATGTGAATGGAGTGAATTCACTCATGAAATGAAAGCAGAGTCAATTAGAAATCAGACTCCAACAACATGATTACAAGAGACACACTAGAAACAGACCCTTCCCCCACTCCAGCACAGTTAAAATAAAGGGCTGGAAGAGAATCTAATATGCTATAGCTGAAGTAAAATAAAGGTAGAGGTAGCAATTATGATCTGAGACAAAACAAAAACAGATATAATTTAAAAAAGATAATTAGGGAAACTACATTTAGCCAAAAGGTACCATAGATAATGAAGTACTATAAAATTTTTTTACAGCAAGTTTCTCTGATAAAGGTCTCATTTTTCAAACATGCAGGGAACTAAGTCATATTTATAAAAATAGGAGTCATTCTCCAATTGATAAATGGACTAAGGATGTGAAAAGGTAGTTTTTTGAAGAAGAAATCTAAAATGATCTATAGCCATGTGAAAAAAATACTCTAAATCACTACTGACTGGTGAAATGCAAATTAAAACAACTCTGAGGCAATACCCTATACCTATCAGAAATGACAAATGCTGGAGGAGATGTGGGAAAATAGTACAGTAATGAACTTTACTTTGCATTAGTTAAGGTTTTTCTAAAACGAACTCATTTATTATTTCTTATATCATAATGGTATTCCATAATGCCATAACTTGTTCATCCATTCTTTAAATGATGTGTATCTCTCCATTTTCCAATTTTTATCTAACATAAAAAGGGCTATAAATATATTTTTAAACCTTTACTTTCCATCTTAGAATCAATACTAAAGATCCAAGGCAGAAGAGTGGTAAGGGCTAGACAACTGAGATTAAATGACTTGCCCAGGGTCACAAAGCTAAGAAGTATCTGAGGTCAGATCTGAACCCAGGAACTCCTATTTCTAGCTGGTTCTCAATCCACTGAGCAACCTACCTTTCTCAAAAGAACTATAAATATTTTTGTACGTCATGTTTGTTTTACTTAAGAATATTCTCTCCCATAACCTCTCCTTTCTCTAGTTACCCCTTTTTCCTTTTTCCTCCTAATTCCCTGTTGAATGAAATGTATTTATCCTCTAAGTATATTGTGGGAAAATGCTTTGTTATGTTGTTTGGAAAACATTAATTATTATACTGTTTAAATCCAACTTTATGTGGCTGAAGATCGCATCCAGAATATTGTCCTGAACACAATAACTATATAGGAATGCTGAAGAAGACTACAAGGAATCTTGGGTCCCCTCATGTCCACCCAGCATATTTATAATTTGGGTTGCCATGACCACTTTCTCTTTTGGATCCACTTCTTTTGGGTCCACCCACACCTATGTTTTGGATTCCCCTGGTGCTTTGGCTTTCACTCAAATTTTATGGAATAGCCAGGTAATGCAGTGGATAAAGTGCCAGGCCTGAAGTCAAAAAGATCTGAACTCAAATTTGACTTCAGACACTTGCTAGCTGGGTGACCTTGGGCAAGTCACTCAACCCTGTTTGTCTCAGTTTCCTCATCTATAAAATGAGTTGTAGAAAGAAATGAAAAAAACACTCCAGGAGCCATGCCTCTTTTTCAGATAGCTCTCCTTTACCAAATGACTTAATATATTCTGTGGAAAATTAATATGGAATGGTAATAATTTTCACATGAAACATTTCTTAAACCTGTGTTTAAGTCTCTAAGTTAAAATAATTTACTCCTGGACCTAGGGGCATCTCCCTAGATTGGCTTTTCTTAGAGCCAAGGTGGAGACCTGTTCCTTGTTTATCTTTTTGGAGAGATGAAGTCAGCAAGCTCTTGCTGCCATTTTGGACCACAGTCACATGGTGAAGGAGTAAGGGGGCTTCCTGGTGTCCTCTAGAGACATGCCATGAAGTTAATCAGGGAGGAGTTGAGGTCTCTAAGTCTGCCTTCTCTGTGACTACTGACCAATCCAAAATGTCTTGGGATGTCCAGAGGAGGGACTGAATGAAGAATTCACAAGGAATACAAAAGATGTGTGCCAGAGGTTCTCTGCCTCTTTTGCCTCTCTCTTTTACTCTGTTTGCCCTCCTTGTTGGCCATTGGGATCGTTGGAGGGAGTTGACTGGCTAGTTTAGTTTGTCTTGAGTAGATAATTAATAAATATTATTTAATTTAATATACATAGCCTCTCAAGATTTCAATTGTTACATTCTAAAACTCTCATTGGGGGGGGGGATTTGTTTTCACAAAAAACAGTATTCTTTCCTTTGACAAATTTTGATTAGTGAGGCTCTTGTCAGCCATTCTTCCCCATCCCCTCTTCCTCGTTTACATAAATGTCTACTTGTCTACCCTGATTATAAGAGATAATTTTCCCTAACCTTCCTCCTCCTTTCTTTTCCTAGTGCATTATTCTTCCATTCTCTTACCATTCTTCTTTTAAAATCATCAAGATATAACAGAAGCACTTATAGGTCTTTTGTTTGCTTAATTTCTCTCTATGACCTCTGATGATGCTAGGGCTCAGAGAAGATACATGAATTATCTCCACTTTAGAAATTAGAATGTAAATAGTTTTTTTCTTGTTTATTTCATTGTGATTGTTCACGTTTACTTTTCTTTTGTCTCCCACATCCTATGCTTATATTTCAAATTTTCTATGCAGCTCTCATCTTGTCATCCGGATGTTTATAAGTCTTTTTATTTCATTAAAGATTCACCCTATCCCCAAACCTGGGATTTTACTCAGTTTTTCTGGGTAAGTGATTTTGGGCTATATTCCTATATGCTTTACTTTCTAGAATACTGAATTCCAAGCTCTCCATTTCTTCTAAATCATGTGTCATCTTCACTATGACTCTTTGGCACTTAAAAGCTTTCTTTCTGGCTGCTGACTGTAGTTTTTGATTTTAATTTGGAAAAAGGATTTGGATCCTCTGGGTTTTGGCTATGATATTCCTGGGAATTTTCATTTGGGTGCTTCTTTTGAGAAGTTAGAAGAGGATTCTTTCTATTTCTACTTTGTCTCATGTTTCTAAGAGATCTCTGAGGTTTTATTTTTAAGATTTCTTGAAAAACAATAGCTAGGCTCTTGAGGGGGACGAAAAATTGATGACATTCAGGCAGTTCTCCTTGATCTGTTTTCTAGGTCAATCATTTTTGCTATGAAAGACCTTATATTTTCTTCTTATTCTTTTATTTAATCTTTTGACTTATTTTTCTAATTCTTTCTATGCTATGGGGTCTTTGGTTTCTATTTGATCTTTTATAATTTTCCAAGTTTGTTGTTTTATATCTCTTGTGCCAAACTGTAAATTCACTTCCCAATTCTACCTTCCATAGCTTTTCCCCCAATTTTTATCCTCTAGTGCTCTTATTTTCATTTACAAAAATATTTTAAAACATTTTAATTCTTGTTTCATCTTTTCCTGCAAATTTAGTTCAATTTTTGTCTCATGTTTTGGAGGCATTCTCTTCTGCTGGGTTTGTGTCTTGAATATACCTATCACCAAAATAAACGTTTCTGGTAGGATTCTTTTACTTTTTTTCTTTTTTGGAATGCTTATTCTTCAATACACTTCCTGTCTTTGGATTTTATTTCTGCTCTGTTTACTTCTGCAAGAAATGTCTAGGTTGGTCCTGCTACTTTATTACGTGTTGCATTATTATAATCTTTAAAGGAATTTTTAAGGCTGGGGACTTTTAAGCTTTCAGCATTTCCAAAGTAGTTTGATCTGGGCCAAAGGGTAATTGATGCCTTTCTGGTCTGAGCTCTGCAAGCTATTGACCTAGGTTTGGATCTGAACAAGAAGTCTGTGATCTTGTGTTGTTTGGAGTTTCAGTAGATGCTGCTGGATTCAGATAATATCAGCCAGCTGGAAAGCTCTGATGGTTCTGAGGGACAGAACTGTAGGCTTCTCTTTAGTCTGGGGTTTCTGCCCTGGTTATTCCTTTCTAGCTGTCAGACTTAGCTAGAAGCTGGAACAGGAGATCTTGCTCTGGTCCTGGGGGACCAGTGAAAGCCACACGGCTACTACTTTCTTCTGCAATTGCTCCTTGCTCAGGAACAGGTACCACCTGATAGCTCTGTCCCTCAGAGCAGTGTTGGTGAAAACATGGCACATGTACAGAGCTAGCACTTGGGAAACTGCTCCCTTCCCCCTCTTCCCAGCACCCAAAGTTATTTTTTGCATGTCCTACCCCTCTGTCCAGCTGCCCAAAGCCCTCCCTCAGCTCTCTTTCCATGTGGGAGCTCATAGACAGCTTGAATTTGCCTTTTGGGGGGGGGGAGATTCACTAAAGCTAGCCTAGAGAATCTAAGAATGCTCTTCAACCTGGAATACCACCCTTAGGCACAGGTCCCTTCCTCAGTCCACCTGGGATCTGTAATCCAGACCTGGGTAGTGAGGGACAGAGCTATCAGGTGGTAGCTGTTCCTGAACCCTACAAACATTTAGACCCTTTTGGTTGGATTTGGAACCTCTTCCTATCTTACAAGGCAAGCTCCTAGATAGAGCTGGTTCCCAGTGTTCACAGACCTCTCTAACTCTTGATGATCTGTCCTGGAAAAATGATTCACTGATTTTGTTCTTGCATTTCTTAATTAAGATTTGGTCATGTGCATTTTCTACATCTGCTTAAAGGAGAACTTGCTACACTTTTTCCTGCTATTCTCCCTTCTTAGTTCTGTCTCATGATAAGATACTTTTAGGTTAAATACTAATTTATTTACTGATATTAAAAATCCTTTACAATCTGGATCTAACCTACCTTTATTAAGCTTATCATACTGGCCTATTTGCCATTTCTCATTTTTATCATGACGTTCCATATCCTATTAATGCCTTTGCACAAACTGTCTCTCATCCATGGAGTGCATGTACCCTTGCCTCATTTTACATTTTTTTTTACATTTTTACATTTCTTTTACATTTTACATTTTTTTAAACTCCTGTAGCAGATGGTCCCTCCCTTTAAAATTACTTTGTATATATGTTGTCTCCCTACAATGTAAGATCCTTGAAAGTAGGCATTGTTTCCTTGAATGATTCATTGCTATATTAGTGAACACCCAAAGGAGGGCAACGAGGTGGTAAAGAGCCCTGTGATGATCCCCTGGGAGGATGGGTTGTAGAAACTGGGCATGATGGTCATGTTCAAATATCAGATATGCCTTTGCTAAGTGGGAAATATGGAGCAATGAGAGAAAGCTACAAAGAGCAAATTTAGGTCTGATAGCAAAGAAAAACTTCTGGCAATTAGAGATATCGTAAAGTGAAATGGACTTCCTGGGGAAGCATTGGGTTTCCCTTCACTGGACATTAAGAAAAGGCTAGAAGACCACTTGTCAGAAATGTTGTAGAGGGGATTTTTGATCAGTTCTAATAACAGTTAGCATTTTACAGAGCATCTTAAAGTTTGTAAAGCACTTTACAAATATTATCTCATTTGATCCTTACAACAACCTTGGGAGGAGATGATTGTGTTATGCCTATTTTTGCTCTTGAGGAAACTGAGGCCTACAGAGGTTAAGTGAATTGCCCCAAGGTCACACACCTAATAAGCACCTGAGGCCAAATTTAAACTCATGTCTTTCTGACTGTAACCACTGCATGACCTAGCTATCTCTTAGGAATAAGACCACATAGCCACCGAGGCCCCTTTCATCTCTTAAAAGGCCAGAGCAAGAGGGGTAGTCACTTTATGAATTTGTTTTTTATTTATACAATACTTTCAGCTACCATTTCTATTTTATTATTTTTTCTTAAAAATAACCATAGGCATGAATTAACACCATCTCTCTTTTTAAAACGAGTAAAACAATAGCAGGAGAAACCAGGTGGCACAGTGCTTAGAGTGCCAGGCCTGGAGTCAGGAAGACTCATCTTCCTGAGTTCCAATCTTGCCTCAGACATTTACTATCTTTGTGATCCTGAGCAAGTCACTTAACCCTGCTGACCTGTTTCCTTGTCTGCAAAATAAACAATGACTTAACAACAGATAGAGAGAAAACTAAGGTGACAACTGGTTTATGGTTGAGGAAGAACTAGAATCTGTATCTGTAATGTCATCAAATTTGGGGCTCACAACACACTAATTACTACAACTGCAGTTATTGCCCATTTTGAGCTGAAGCCAGGGAATAAACAGCGGCATAAAGTCTCCAACTTCATGAACTTTAGACCCCATTTCTTCAGAGGCTCCTCATTTCTAGAAGACCTGCTTTCAAGGTCTTTTCTAGATCAAAATCTATGTTCCTATGAATAATAAGAAGTAAGTAGTGAATGAGGATAATATAAAGCCATTACCACTGCCCTGGGAGACAGGAAACCCAGATTCTAGACATAACTCTTACTACTTATTAGCTGGGTAAGTCTAGGCAAGTCATTCTACCTCTGTGTCCTTTTGTTCAGGATTGAGCTAGGTGCGCTCTAAGATTTCTTCTGGTCTTAAGATTCTATGACAGTATGAACCTGCAGTCAATCAAGAGCATACTAATGGAAAAACAGAAGGCAGAGGTCCTAGATTCTAATTCAATTTGCCAGCTATGTGATTTTGACTGGATTATCTGCCCTCTCTGGGACTCTTTTTCTTTATCTATAAAATGGGACTGTTGGACTAGATATCTTCTGCAGATACTTTCTAGCTTTAAATCTATGAACCCTAATGACCTACGCTAGGGATATTTAATCTTTTTGTGTGTGTATGTGTCATATATTCTATAGCAATCAGGTGAAGCCCAAGGATGCTACTTCTGAATGTTTTTAATTATGTAAGATAAATTACATAGAATTAAAAAGGTATCCAACTAAATTGAAATGCAGTTCTTAAAAATACACACACACACACACACACACACACACACACACACACACACACACACACACACATATATTAAAGTCCAGGGTCACCAGGTTACAAACCCCTGATATGCTATTTAAAGCAAACACAATGAAATATTCTACCAGTATAGTTTCCTGATTTCTAAAACAGGGGCTTACACTAAAAGTTTCAACACACATTTATTTTTTAAGCCTTCAGGAAAAATTGAAAAGGAAAAGGAAATTTAAGCTCTTCAATGCTTGGCAGCCCACAGCTGCCCTCTTTAGAGTTCCCTGGCTTGTCATTCAGGACCCCACAGAGTAGGAGAGACAGGACAATGGAATGTTAGCTCCTTGAGAGCAGAGACTGTTTCCATTTTTGGTTCTGTACTTCCAAAGGCTAATACGGAACGTGGCACATAATAGGACCAAAGCAGATGCATGTTGAACTGAACTGAATTGAAAACATGTATACCACCCACTTAAAAACCTGAAGAGAAAATGAGGAACAGCAAAAGAAGAGGTAAGCCATTAGAGAAATTTGCTCAGCTTCTTCTGAGGCCACATGCTAGAAAGTAGTGTACATATATCTACCCTTCTAAAAATACATTACAATTTCCAGTTATAGCATCTAAAAATATTAGCACCAATTGAGGAAATTATACAGTATATAGAAAAGATTACTAGCCTGGATTCAGGAGACTTGGGATCTTGTACTGGTCTGGTGGGTATTGAGCAGCTCCTGTCCCTTCTCTTTCTTCATCTATAAAATAAGGTATTAGAAGTAGTCTCTAATACTCCCCCCAGTCCTAAAATTCAGTGATTCCTTCTTATCTAACCATCCAATTCTCCTCCAAGCCTATTACTTGCTCTCAACTTCAGACAGGGACACTTTGCTTTCACACACCCACATTTTACCCTTTTATGACTTTAAAGTACCACAAATGCCATTCCCTATCACTGAAACACCCCTCCCACCTCCTCTTCATCTAAATCTTCTTTTAATGCCCTTCCATTCTGTTAAACTCTCACCTCCTCCACAAAATCTTTCCATGTAAGCCCAGTTATACTAAGCAAATTAACAAGAAAAATGTGATCAGTGTTACACTGGGGTACAAATCAATCTTAGGGTGTTAGGAGCCCCCACCACTCCCAGTAGGATTAATATGATGGAGACAGGGAATGCAACAGTAGCTGGAGATCTAAGAAATGAGGGATAAGGCATTTGGCCAGCTCTCTGATCAGGATAGCTTCAAGCCTCTGAGAAACTGCATCAGGTAGAGAATTCATTAAGTTTCCCAGGGTCTTCACACCTGCTTCTATCCTTCATCATCCTAACCCTCAATCCCACAGTTTTCAAGCAATTAATGTGTATATTTCTGTAGTGAGGTTTATAAAATTATAGAAACAGAGCTAGAACAAATCGCAGAAGTAAGCTAAGTGGTGTCAAACTCAAATAGAAATAGGGGCCACAGTAACCTACATAAGGATTCCCTAGGGGCACACATTGCCTTAGAAAACCACATATTAACATTATCTATGTTCTACTTCATTTTTATTATTTTGCTAAATATCTCCCAATTACATTTTAATCTAGTTTCCCAGCCTGTTTGACACCTCTGATCAATCCTATACTTCCATACTACAGATGAGGAAAGTAAGGACAAAAGATATCAAGTGACTTATCCAAGATCATATAGGTAATAAGAGGTAGTAAATACTAGAATTGAGATTTGAACCCAGATCCTCTGACAGACCCAATTCTCCTTCCATTATATGACACTTTTTTTAGATATATTATTGCCAACAAATTCACAGGCATTTGCAAGTGCCCCACATTCTCAATTAATAATACTATCTGACATTTTTAAAGGGCTTTGAATTATATAAAGTGATTTACATAGATTATTTCATTTGAGTACCATAATTACCCTGTGAGATATTACAGGTATTAATCCTATTTTACAGATGAGGAAATTGAAGCTGAGAGGAAAAGTCACATAGCTAGTAAGTAATAGAGACAGTATTTAAACCCAGGCTTTCTTGTCTTTGAGTTCCTGAAGGCAACTGTCAGATTTATAACACTCATCTTTTAGGTTCAAATCTGGCCTCAAACACTTACTAGCTATGTCACCCTGAACAAGTCAATTAACTCTGTTTACATCCGTTTCCTCATTTGTAAACTGAGCTGGAGAAGGAAAAGGCAAACAACTCCAAGAAAACTCTAAACAGGGTCATAAAGTCAGAAACAATTAAACAACAAAAAAATATGACTTTGGTCAAAGAATGAGACAAGATGCTCTTAAGAATCCTTATCACAAAGTCATTCTTAAATTCCTGGGAATTTTCAGCCACCCCTTGGCAAAAGAATTGAGTCTTTCTCCAATTTGTAAAACTCTTTCGCTACTGTATTGAAAACTCTTGAAATAAAATATCTTCTAAAATCATGGTACCCATTTCTACAGGCATTGGGAATGTAGAAAGAATTTTTCAGTCTTCCTGTGAGTACCCAGTGCCACTTTTACTATTTTATATTTTTAAAAAACACACTTAAACTTAGAATCAATACTGTGGACTGGTTCCAAGGCAGAAAAGCAATAAGGGTTAGGCAATGGGAATTAAGTGACTTACCCAGGATCATACAGCTAGGCTGTGTCTGAGGTCACATTTGAACTCGAGACCTTTCATCTCTAGGTCTGACTTCCAATCCACTTAGCCATCTAGATGCCCCCTATTATCTTACTCTTGCCTCCTCTGAAAAACTAAAACATCTAGGAGAATTTGAAGAAGAGGTAGACTGAAGTCCAAGGAAGCAAAATGAGAAAATAGAAAGTATCCCTGATATTGCAGGGATGTACCTTGAAAATAGTATTGGACCTAACATAAGGAGAGAACTGGGTTTTAATCTAGCCTCTGACACTCACTTTGTGATCCTAGAATCATCTATGATTTTTCCTCAGATGTTAAAACTGAGGCCTAGAGGAATGAAGCAACATGTCTAAGGCCATACAACTAATAATCAACAGTCAGGTTTTGAACCCACGTCTTTGGACCATAAACCAAACTCTTTCCATTCTCTAATATTGAGCAAATAGTATTATCTCTTTGAACTTCAGTTTCCTCATCTATATAATAAGGATAATAATAGCACCTACCTCACAGTGTTGTTGTAACAACCACATGAAGTAATGAATATGTCATATAAAAACCTTAAAGCACTAGTAAATAGCAGTCATAATAATATGGAATAATTATAAAAATAGAAATCTTTATTATGTTCCTCACAGAAATAGGTTGCATTTCTGGGAAGCAATCTATTCATAATCTACAAAAGGAAGGTTTTCATGAGCAGGATTTCAAACCTACTCCTTCTAAATATCATAGAGCAGAAATTCTTAATTTTTTCTGTTCATGGACCCCTTTAGTAGGTGGCACAGTAGAGTCCCAGGAAGATTCATCTTCCTGAATTCAACTCTACAGCTTCAGACACTTACTAGCTGTGTGACCCTAGGCAAGCCATTTAATCCTGTTTACCTCAGTTTCCTCATCTGTAAAATGAGCTAGAGAAGAAAGTGGCAAATCAATATGCCAAGAAAAGCCTCAAATGAGATCACAGTCAGACACATCTGAAATGAAACAACTGAACCACCTTGGTAGTCTGACAAAGACTATGGACCCTTTCCCAGAATGATATCTTTAAATGCATGGGATGACAAGGCAAACCAATTAAATTGAAATAGTTATCCAAAAATTTTTCTCTAAAATCCAAGTCCATGAACCTCAATCCCTATTGTGCTATATTACAAAATTGTAAAAATCTTTACCACTGCAAACTAAGGAAGGGAAAACTAGTTGATCCTCATCTTACTGGGCTCAAAATAGGTTCTATGATGTACCAAAGATGTACTGATGTATTATAGATGAATACTTCTATTTTTGTATTTCTGTATCTAACATCTAGGCATCTACTTACTCACTTTGACATGCTTTCAATTTCAACACAAAATAAAATAATGGCTTTGCTCTAAGTGCTGTCCGTCTAGGCCCTTCGTTTTGTTGCTGACTCTTCAGAGGTCACTCTAAAGAAGTCTATCACACAATTTCCTGCACATTTGGGTTGACTTGCAGGCTAGCTGATGCTATTAGTAGGAAGAATCCAACATCTACTTAACAAAAAGCATAGTATCGCTAAGATGTTGATGTTAAATAAACAAGTAAATAAATATTCAATTTTATGTGACTTTCCAATTCCTAAATTTTCTTCCCTGGAAGTCAGGAGTACTGGATTCTAATCCCAGGTCTACCACAAATTTGAGTAGAAATAATTTCATAGAGCGGGAGGGGGCCTTCCAGATTATCCAATCTATCTCCTTACTTCTCAGATGAAATTACTGAGGTCCACAGAGGTATAAGGGATTTGCCCAAGGCAACATAGCAAATTAATTTAAACCTCCCAGGGCTTTAGTTTCCTCATTTGTAAAATGAAGAGTTAGATTAGATAATTTCTCAGACCTCTGATTTTTTTTTTTGTTTGTAAAATAGTGGGGTTTTCAGCATAGGCCCTTGAATTTCACAAGAGAATCTTAATTATCCCAGGAATTAAACTACCCTAGACATCTTTAAATTTGTTCAATGAGAAATTATCATAATACTTGGCTTCTACAGATAAAGGTTTAAAAGATAAATATTTAGCCAGAATGTTGAGTTTAAAGTTGTAATATTTTTGTGACTAAAGAAATCTCATGTTTACCATGTGTCAAATAACCCATTTGCTCACTTTTTCTTGCCTTTTGATTCTGAATTTAATGATAAAACTACTGAATTCTAATTTGAAAGGAAAGACCAAAATGATTTTCTTTTAAGAAATTTTATTTTTACTAACCTCCTCCAACGTTTTCAATTAAAACAAAAATCACTTCTCCACTTAAATAAATAAATAAAGCCTAAGAACTTCCTAATCCAGAAGAAGAAATTAAACAAGGGAATTAACAAAGATTGCACACATTCACCTGCTAGGGGAGGGGAAAAGCCTGTAGTGCTGGCCTTCAAGAAACAACATAATGAATATGCTAGTGATCTGGCAATGCCTCCTGCAAAACCTGCTGCCCTCAGGGAGTAAGCTGCCTACAGTACACCTGCTGAATGTAAATCCAAGCAAGTGTCTATTTTCCAGAACTGTTATCACCTCAAATTGGCTCAGACCTTCAGCATCTCTTTCACATTATAAAGTTCCCTATTCATCTGAAATAATTCAACACTGTTTCCTCACTGCCATCCCATTTTGATACCTAAGGCTGTTTTGAAAACCATCCCTTCATTCAGCTCTGTGTGCCCTGGCAAGAGGCACAGGCTGGAGATGCAGTTGCTGATGCATATCAATGAATATGAAATAAATTTTAATATTTTATCTCCTTGGAGAAATTACCAACTCTTACCTAAACACTACAGAATAAACATTTAATTTGGGAAGTCAGACCATAAAAAGCTTACATACTAACTTTAATTTTCCTCTAAGGGGGAAAAAAAAAAGAAAAAACATATAGACTATAAGAAAAGACATAAAGAAAATCAAAGTCACAGGAGGAAAGCAGGACTTGTCACAATCAAGGAGAGAAGACGAGTTCCATTTTGTTAGAGGAAACCAAGAGCAATAAAGGAGATGCAAAATGATCTAAAATTTTTATCTATTTCTGGGTTTAAGCGTTAAAAATTATTAAGTTCATTTTCATTTCGACTGAGGCTAATGTGTCATTTTAAATAATTGTTTAAAATAAACACAAGAATTACTGACCCCCAGGGCTTTGATTTTAAGGTTTTACAGTTCTGCTAACAAATTATTTTAATCCAAGCCACCTTCTTTTGCTATGTACAAAGGCTGGGGTATCATTACTTTGATTTATTTATGTGCAGATAAATTCTGCCCCCTTTTAGGCTAAGAGCTGAGTTTATATGCAAAATTTAAATTTCATGCTTCAATGGCAATGGAACTCAAATCTACAGTAATGTTTAGGCATAAACTAGACAAAGTATGCTGATATTCTAACAGAGTCCTAAGGCTGTAAAAAGTCATATTTGGGTATTATTGAATTCCATATGGAAAGCACAATCTTGAATACTGTACTTAAAATAGAATGCAGAATACTCAATAAATAAGACCATTGACTTTAGCTTCTTCTATTTTGCTTCTGAAGCATGTCTTATAAGCAATCGCTATTCTCATTACTATTCATACAAAAGAAAAGTTATAAGCTCATAATTTGGAGACAAGTGGAGCAGACAGAGGAAATTACAGTCACCCACTCTAGGATCTAAGAAGTACCAAAACAAGTCCCACCAGCACAGAGCAAACACAAATCTACAGTGAGCGCCTACAAATAGAAACTGTTATGACAGGTTTTCAGCTCTATTAATTTGAAGAAACTAATCCAACTCGATTCAACAAATATTTATTAAGCACCCATTAGGCAAGACAGAGAGTGTATAGTAGATAGAGGGTTGGTCTTAGAATCAGAAGGATCTGCTTCAAACCTTAGAAAATTCCTTCAAACTCTAAAGTTGATTGTAATCTAAGAGAATTATTGCTCATTTGCATTAATTTCGGGAGTTTCCAAACCAGGAGTTCCTTATATCAATGAAATCTCAGGTGTGAGAAGGGGGGGGAAGGGTACTAGATTTTGAGAAGACAAAGACAAAAAAAAAAAAAAGTCCTTTCCCTTAAAGGAGTTTTCATTCTATCAAGGGAATTAAATAGACACAGAAAGAAAGCACTAACAACTGGCAAAGAAGGGGTATGGGCAGGGTACTGGAAAGAAGACCGGAAGGGAAAGAAGGCAGAATGTTTTGAAATCTAGAACGTAATTGCTGCTAGTTAGTCAAAACACTATCAACCAAATAGATATTGTTGATGTTTGTAGGTAAAGACATGAAAGAGTAGTCCTCAAACTATAAAGAAATAAGAGAGTATACAAGTCAAGCATTCATGTATGAGGGAGAAGGAAGCTGAAGTAGGTTGAGAAACACTTCACACTCTACATTTCGATTCTATGAAAAAGGATTGCATTTTTCTGTATGTTCATTTTCAAAACGTACCCATACCCTAATAGACACATGGCATACTTTCAAAAGACTAGAAGCCTAGTACTTGTAGTATTTTTCCAGGCCAATGCTCTATTTATTCTAGACCTGAGGGACAGAATCTCCTAGTCTTGCTTTACTCCTGATGAAAAAGAAAACACTCTTAAGTAACTATATCAAGGTTAAGGGGAAACGTGGACTTCAGGTTACCTATCAGGAGACACATGGGGCATTTACCATTTAGGATAAAGTGGATTTCAAATGCTATAAATTAGATCCTTTTTGGTTTGTGGCTCCAGCCAGAAAAATATAAAAAAGGAACCTCCTGAAAAAGAGGAAGAAAGAATCAGGGCTAGAACCCTTCACTTGTCTCTCTTGCTATGTTTTGGGGGTTTTTTTGAGGGCTGTGGGAGGGAGACAATGTCCTTTCCAGAGTCCCAGTTGGTATCAGTGCTTGTTTTCCTAATCTCATCTCATTAAGATGTCCAGCTTTCTATCACATTAGTGCTTCAGTTTGTTCTTGTCTGGAAAGCATTTTTTTTCTTTAACCTTTCAATTAAAATGATTTCCAAAGGTGAAAATTCGTTTTACCTGAGATGCATCAGATACAAATCCTGGAAAACATTGGAGGTTTTCAAGTAAAGAATCAAAATCTGTCTGATTGAAAATATTACATATGTAAAAGTCACACTTATTTGTAGCCTTGACATTTATTAACATGACTTAAATCCTTTGCAAATGAGCTATCCTTAGATCAATAGGGTATATAAGGGGAGGAGGCACTAGAGGTGATAGAGTAGGGATTACCCATGATCCAATCATGCAGAAATCTATAAGTGCTGCAGAGAACACAGCAAAGGGTGGTTTTAGGTATATTTTTGAGGTTGAAAAGCCTTTGGTACCACCCCTTACAAATGACCTGTTTTGTTTCTCTTGGTACAATTCACACAGAGCTTCATTTGCAAATGGATCTGTGTGTGAAAGTGGGGCTGTTCAATGCAAACATTGCTTTTCCAGCACAGCCCAGTAGGAAGAAAAGGCTGAAAATTAGCTGAATGTGAGAAGAAACTATCATTCCACTTGCTAAGGAGAAATAATTGAACATGGATTGCCTGTTGCGCCTTTAATTTAATTTGGAGACCTTTCATCCTTTACTTTCCTGCCTTTGCAGCCAATACATAGGGAGCTAATTTGTACCTGGTTCATTTTCCTCCTTTTATCTTATCTACTTTAACATCATTCATGGAAATTAGAAATACCATGAATAAAAGATGAAGTCTGTCTTGGGACATTCTTTCTTAACCGCTGTGATTCTCTTTAAAAATGGTTTTGTATTATGGGGGTGTTTGGGGCTTTTTTTGTGTGTAGGAGACAAAAGAATAAAATAAATATTTTAGCTTTAGGAGTCTCTACTTTTTCTCTGAGAATATAGTTTTTTCCACCCTAAAGAGAAAGAAATCTTGTTTTCAGGGATCGCTTTCACTTCTACCTACTAGTGTCTACATAATACTACACAAAGGTCCTGGACCTGGGATTTCATAGGTATAGTAAACTTCCAAGTGGGGGAACCTCTCCCCAATCCACCACCAATGAACATCAGTATCTAGGCAACTTAGCCTTTCAAATGCTGCTGGAAACACACAGAGCCAGTCTCTTTCAGAAGTAGGGCTTTTGAACCCAGGGCTTCATGGATTTGAGGCCAGCTTTCTGTCCATGCCTCCCCTGCAGGATTTTTAAATACATATGAAATAATTTGAGAGGTGGAGTTGGTAATTCGTTTGCATTAATTAAAAGGCTTAAAAAGAACAGCAAAGACTCATCAACTAGAAAGAATAATGTTATCAGTATACAGATTTCCAAATTTCATCAAATGGACTTTTAAAAAATTCAATATTGCTCATTATGCAAATAAAAGAATAAAACATTGTAAAAAAAGACACAGCTAACAGATGCCTTCCCTGTATAAAACACTGTATGAGGGGAGGGATAATAAGAGGAGAGAGTGAGAATTCAGAGCAATTGGAAAACAATATTCCTGTCCTTAAGTTACTTAGTGTTTTAAATTCTAAAGTGTGTCATCTGACCAATAAAGTTCCTGTGTTTGGATATGGGGATGAGAAGGGGGTTTCTTTTAAGGATTTAATAAGAGGCATCTTTCTGTATGACAGCAGATGCACTGCTTTTTTTACAATGTAAATTTATTTCATTCATTCATATATCTTTCTGGTTATGAATCCATGCAGAATATCTCACTGATTTTACAACCCTACAATTTTTGCATGTCCTCAGTGCATACAGGGAACCTATATAGTTTTCCAACCTCCCATACAATATAATTTTGCTACTCTAGCAATTACTCTTCTTGTGCCTCTGTGAAAAATCTACAGGAATTTTCTCTTGCTGTTTAATGTCCACTAATTAACACCCTCCCTTCTAGCTTGAGAGACTTCAGAGGGAAGGTTGTATTCTGATGAGTTGTATTTCTATGCTTGTGCCAATTCTCCCACCAACAGAAAAAAAAAGACCTCCAATTTCACATCAAGGGGTTAGAAGATAGGCATAAACTGAAAATCATTTTTCTTTACAATCTAATCTCCTAACAGGTTAATTAAAAGGAGTGTAAATTACATAAACACAATAGATGTTCACAGTTAAGGTAACTTTCAAGTTGGGAGGGGGGATGATTTGGCATAAAATTATGGTGAATTAAAATTATTATTGTGATCTTGAATGGAAGTCCCTTCTAATGAAAACAAATTCCTCTGTATGAGCCCCAAAGAAACTAAACGGAAGAAGCTGTTGTGCTACTCTGGAACATAGTGGGTGCTTGCTTAATGAATACTTGTTGACTTAGAAAATGGAATAGTCCTTCCAGTAATCATGCAAACCCTAACCTTGTTTGTTTCTGCAGAAAAATCCCAGGAAAGTCATACCTGAAGGGAAGAAAATCAGTCCTGCTCCAGGGGTTTGGGGGGGTAGGAGAAAATAATGAATGAAAGGGCTGGAGTGGAGTCTCAGGACTTTCCTGAGGCCCCCAGATGTTACTTGCCCTCCCTCCATATTAGGGTAAAAGGGATTCAGAAGAGACATGTAATTTTATTGGTACTGGGAAATCCTGGGTAAAGAAATCCCTTCTGCCAATACAGGTTAGCTTCTTTAGTTCTAGAGAACTGCCTAGATCACTGAGAGGTTAAGTGACCTGTAAAGGGCCAAATAGCCACCATGTGCCAGACCCAGATGGTCCTGACTTCAAGCCAGCCCTCTAACAATTCTCATTTCATTCCTCTTCCCTCTATACCCTCATATTATTTATAAATACATACATAGTATAGACAGATATGCTACATACATGAAAATGTGTCCACATATTACACAAAATACATGAATATGTAAGTGTATACACACACCCTTGTATTTTGTGTATGCACACCCACGCACTCACATATACACTTCATATAATCTATGGACATGTTTTCTGCTCAATAGAATACAAGTCTCTAGAGAGTAAGGACTATTAAAAAAAATTTTTTTTTTGGCTTTATCTCCAGAACCTAGCACAATGTCTGGCATCTTGCACATGCTTAATAAATAAATGCTTATTTGAATGAATGAAAAGTAAGGTTGTGAATGTCATTAAGAACTGAAATTAAAGAGCACTACACTGTATTTAGAAAATAAAATTTCAGCAAGTAAGGTAGACACTTGGAATCAAAGAACATGAGAGAAGAACTAGAGATCAGGACAGTTATAACGAAAATGAGCCACGTTACAGACTAGAGACAGAGAGCATTAAGAAGTAGGGGTAGAAAGGATGGATCCATATTTTATATAATTTTTGTGATTTATTGACTCAATGGTTAAATATGAAGGCTGATAAAAATATTTTTGAACTCTCATTTTATTGGGGGGCTGTATAGGCTACTGAAAGGTTTACTGACTTTGCAATTCAGTATGTTTTATAGAAAAAAAAAAGGTTACCCCCCCCACTTGTCTCCAGGAAATTCAGAAAGTGTGCCTGACATCTGTGCATGTATGAGGATATTTAAACTTTAAAAGGATCACAAGGTAAACATTTGTCATGCCTACAGTGAAGTGGCCAGCTTGAATAGATGGCCTTGATCCTGCTGTCAGGCCTTGCCCCACTGAGTGGAATACTGATGTAGTCACTGCAAAAGCTACTTCTCCGAAGAAATGGAATAGGAGAGGAAAGAGGAGCCAAGGAGATCAGCAAATTCCTTGGGTTCAAAAAAAAGAGAAGTTTAAATGAAAATGGTTGGGGCAGAACAAACACACATCTGCAGATACATACACAGAGAACCACAATGCTCTCAGGCTTTCTTGAAAGGTGCCTAGTTCTAACATCTAGATTCTAAGGGTCTGAAATGCAAAATATTTGCCAAAAGATATGTGTAGTGCTTCCAAGTAAAATGTGCCCTGGAACTGTGAATGAGAAAGGCAGGAGAAAAACTTGTTACTTGTCATTTAACATAACCTTCCTGCTTATGCTTCCTCCTCCTTCAGTAAATCTTTAGGAAGGCGGTAGTGAAGAAGATAGAGGACCAGCCTTGGTAAATCATTTAACTTCACTGTGCACCTGACAACTCTCTAAAAATGCGAAGTTACAAAGCAGTTTTTTATTTGTATAGGTAGAAGGAGTTTCCACACCAGAAGTTCTCTATACCAATGAAAATTACATGTCTGAATCCAAAAAGTGGGTTTCTACCTGTTCTGCTTTTCTCCTAGGCTAAATTCTGTGATCTGACTATTTCTCTTCCCCCCAATTCCCCAACTTCTCCTTACAACTTATCCATTAACACTAGACTTAAAAGTTACACCGTTTTCATTTACTCTCAGGAGAGGGTAAATTTCTCGAAGGCCTGCTGGTTTTTGTTTAGTCCTTGTACCTTCAGAGCAAGTACTTAATTGCTAGTTGGGTTAAATTGGCTTCTCTCTTCCTTTTACAAACACTAAATAAGTAAAGTCACAGCTTTAGCGCGAGAAGGAATGCAGAGGTCATCTAGTTCTACCCCTTTAAAAGGAAAAGTGGATTCCAGTGAAGTTAGATGACTTGCCTGAAGATACTGAGTGGCAGGACTGGAATTCGAACCCAGGCCTTAAGACTCCAAATCTAACAGTCCCTGGATTTCACACCGAACTCCCCGCCCAACCTCGCCAAAAAAAAGGGTGGGGGGGGGGGGGGAACGTAGCATAGAAGGTGTTCAGCATCTGTCGAATGAAAGAAAGTTGCCCACTGAGCTCATCCCAGGGTTTGGAAAAGAGGAACAAAGCCCACCCGAACCCCTGCTTCCCGTCTCTCTTCTCCTGGGTACAGAGAAATACTGTACCGCCAGAAACAACACCGGCCAAGCGCAGCAGCGCCGGTGGCCGTCCCTATCTATCCCGGGGTGAGGCATTCTGGATACGGGACCTTTAGGCATTTTCAAGTGCAAAGAGTATGGAGGAGAAGCTGCCTCACAAGTATACCGCAGGACTCCCAAGTGACAACCTCTCCCGCCCCCATCGCCCCAGGTGCGCCCCAGGTGCGCCCCAGGTGCACTGGGAAGCTCAATACCTCCTGGAACAGCTCCAGACTGTAAGTATTGTCATCGTCGGCGAAGAAGAGTACGCCAGGCTGCGGTCGCTGAGGCTCGTGCTGGTGCGTCTGGCGCAGCCATGCGAGGCCGGCATTGCGCTGCTCCGTCGCCCGGGGCAGGCCGGGCCGCTTGTAGCGCCGAGGCGTGGGCACGTGCAGGTGGGTGCTGGGAAGCCCCGCTCGGGCCAAGAAGCGGCTCACCAACTCGCTGCGTCCGGCCGCGTCCTCCACCAGGATCCAGTGCAGTTGCGCCACCTGCCGGAAGGTGTTGGCCAGCCGCGTGAGCTCCGCTTTCTGTACCGGGCGGCTATAGGTGGGGGTGATGGCATAGATGGTGGGCAGCGGCGTCGGTGGCGGAGGTGGCTGTGAGCGATTGCGTGCAGGCTCTGCGCCCCGCTGGGGGCCGCCGTCGGGGCTGCTGTCCCGAATGAGCAGTGGGGGCCGCGGGGCGCCCGCGCGCTGAGCTGCGCCCCAGCGGCCGGCCGAGTAAGGGGAGAAGTGAGGGTGCGGACCTAGGTGGGGCGCGGGCCGGCGGGGATCCACGTCGATCATGATGATGACGATGAGTACCCAGGGCAGGAGGATGAAGAAGCGGCTGAAGAGGAGTGACTTCATGGTGCGCTCACCCCCGACCCCTCTCCCCGTCACGGGGCCCCTCCAGCCCCTCCAGGGGACACACCGGGGGCGGGGGGGTAAGGTACCTCCGAGCCGCAGCTCTGAACGCGGGGCGCTCCGCGCCCAGATACTGCCGCCGCCTTCTCCTATTTCACGGAGCCCAGTGGGGAGCCCTCCCCATAGGGACCGGGAGAGGCTGGAGTCCAGGGTAGAGGGTCTCAGTGCATGGCGGTCAAGGGGAGCAGATCTAGGAGACGCACTAAGGGGTGATCTGGGCAGGGGTGTAAACGTACGGGCAGGTTAGGGGCCGGAGGGGAAAGCTATTGGGGGTTTCTCCTACTACCCTCAATTCTTCAGCTTAGCAGATGAGTAGGGGTTCCTTCCTAGGCTCCTTCTTCCTCTCTTCCAGAGTTGTGTTGAAAAGACCCCAGTGGTTGGGAAAGCTGGCTCAGGGTGGCTGGAGGGGGAAGGGCGGTGGTCTTTCACTGTGTCTCTTAATAGTCCCAGTAATCAGCTCCGAGTTAGGTCCAGATACCTTCTTTGCCGTCCCGGGGCAGCAGGTGGACGATCTGCAAGATACTAAATTGAGAAGAGGAATCCAAGCCACGTAGCCCCCACAAAGCCTGAAAAGCAGTCTCCGGATCACAGTGGAGGAGTAGCGGGTGCTCCCTTAGAGGAGGGCAGGCTTGAGTCAAGAGAGCAGCAGAAGAGGTTTTCCTTCATCACATCCTTGTCGGGGCACTGAGGACTTGGAAGCGATGCTGAGGACAGTCTAGCTGCCTCTCTGTGCCAAGCTGCCACCAGTGCCGCCACTGCTGCCGACTCTGTGGTGGACCCCCTTCTCTTCTTTGAACATCTCCCGTCTCCAGCAGCAAGATCCCAAAGCAAGGAAAGAAAAAGAAAAAAGAAAAAGAGAAAAAAGAAAAGAGGATGGGAGGGTTGTGATGCAGACTCTAGCAGTCTTCCCAGTTCTCCTGTGGGAAGACAGCAGCGCTGCTACTGGTGGAGAAGAGGGGTTGTGAGTGGGGAGGACGGGGGTGGGTGGGTGGGTGTGTTATGGGGAGGGGGGAGAGGCGAGGGAGGTCCTCCCTTGCTCTTCGCCTGGGTCTTGGTGCTGGCCAAAACGAAAGCCTGCTGCTGCTACTGTTGGTTCTGTGGCTGCTGCTGCTGCTGCCGCCACGGCTGCCGTCGCCACAGCCACCACTGCCAGCCGCTGCCCTGCATTCTGGTGGCTCTGCCTGCTGGAAGAGAAGAGGGAGATATCCCTTGGGGCTGCACTGAAAAGGGAGGGGGGCTCACAAGCTGGTTGCTGGAAGACGCTGGATGCTGGGAGGTTTGTTTGCTGGTCTCTCTCCTTTCTGAAATACTGCAGGGTCTTTGGAGAACAGACAGGGAAATCTATTCACGTGCTGAAAACTCAGGAGACCTCAGGTAGGGGGAGAGAGAGTAGGAGAGAGGCAGGGGGGATTCTTCAAACAGTGGAAGATATTTTAGAGACAGAGCCAAAAAGAAAAAAAAAAAAAGGGTTCTTATTTAGAACCGGGCATATTGGCTCGAAGAAAGATCACAGCAGCAGGTTTATCTACTAGGGGATCATACCAAACAGCGTAAAACAAAATGCACTTTTTATAGAAAGATAAAAATCAATAAAAAAAAAAGCCTCAGAGATGGAGGGATGGATATCACACAAAGGCTTTGGGCATGTGAGAGATCCCAGGGGAAAGGTTCCAATTCAAATACTTAATGTTTGTTTCCAGCTGTGTCATTTCACCAATACACACAAACCCGAAACTTCAAACCCCTAATCCAAACTTCTTTTATTTAGTAATTCCTCTTTTCCCTTCTCCCTTTCTTCCTCTCCCTCCTTTAATACTCCTGCTAGCTATTATTAATAACTTACCCATGTCTAATGGCTTCACGCTTTCACATACACACACACTTTCCCTTGCTCCTCACAACAACCTTGTAGGGAAGTAAGGACAGCTATTGCTATCCTGATTTTTAAAGCTGTGGACACTGAGGCTTAAAGAGATTTCATATGAGTCATATAGATTGCTGGTGAGTGGAAAGGAAACTTAGAAATCATCTAGTCATAATCTTTTTCATTTTACAGAAAAACTAACTTCCCACCTAATGAGGTCAGGGTCTTGTCCACCAACTCAGACTCAAGGGGCCAAACTGAAGCTAGAATGTAGGTCTTCTGACAACTACAGCATACCATATCACAGAATAATCCCCAAGTGCTTCCCACCCCCACAACCTGACACACTGCTGGTTTTCAATAAATATTAAATAACAAAATGTACCATCCAAACCAAGTGAGATATAGAGTAACAAGTAGGAATACAGATACAGCTCTGTGCTCTTCAACTTGCATTAAACAGGGCCAACCACTCAGCAAACTAAGGATGATTATTTTCAACCTTGTACTGTATGAAAGGAACTTGGCAACTGTGAATCAAGCAGCTGGATCCCTTGCTATCCTATTGGCCCCAGAGAGGGAAAAGAGCAAGGGTAATTAATGTCATTCTATTCTGTCCCCAAATGCATTATAGGCATATATTCCTGAGGGACAGAGAATATGAAAGCTTTATATTCATGTGAGTGCCTGATAAATAATTGGGAAACATATTTCCCCTGAGTTCTCTGTTTCCTACACTTCCACTCACAAATAAATCTTTCCTATTATCTGTGCAGAGGGAAAATGGGTGGGTGGTCTTGCTGGAGAGACCTTTCATAGAGATATACTTTGCTTTTGGTTCCTCTCTCTTTCACATTCAGTTTTTTAAAACTGATAATCTGTCCACACTTTTGCTTCCTTAACCTTCTCTTCTATCCCTGAAATATATAAGGGCAGAATCTGTACATTTAAACTCTTATTTGAGTGCTTATAGTAAGGGTAGGCTTCAGCCACAATTTTTCCTCCTTCATCCACAATCTCTTTTTTATCCACAGTGTTTAAATTTTCAGAATTAACCCATTTCCCCCTACTAATCAATCAAACAAGCGTTTAAAAAAAAACAACCCTACCTTCTATCTTAGAATCAATACTAGGTATTGTCATGTTGGCAAAATTATGGCACATGTGCCAAAGGGGGCTGCCCCCTCTCCACTGTGCCTTAGGACATTTTTCATATCACTTGCCCCTCTGCCCAGCAGCCCAGTGGGAGTGCTTTCTTTCTTCTTTGTCAGGGGATATGGCTCACTTGAGATGTGAGGGTTGCAGTTTAGGCACTTGGTCTCCAAAAGATTTGCCATCACTGATTCCAAGGCAGAAGAATGGTAAGGATTAGGCAATGGTGGTTAAATGACTTATCCAGGGTCATACAGCTAAGAAGTGAATTTGAGTCCAGGACCTCCCAGCTCTGAGCCTGGCTGTCAATCCATTGAGTCATCTACCTTTTCCTCAAACAAGCATTTGTTAAAGTGCTCGCTGTGTGTTAAGTACTGTGCTAGGCTCTGGGCATACAAAGGAAAAAAAATGAGGCAATCGCTGCCTTTATAGAGTTTATATTCTATTGAGTGAGATGGTATATGAAATAAATTTAGCAAATTTGAAAGGAGAAGGACTAACTCCTAAGTCTTAAGAAATATCTCATATAGAGTTGGTATTTGAGCTGAGATCTGAAGGAAATATGGAAGTCTAAGAGGCAAGGAGAGAGTGAATTCCAATTATGGGGAACAACAAGCTTGTACAAAGGTATGGAGATGGGAGATGGGGTGTTATATGCAAGAAACAACACATATCCCTAACATATTCCATATTAAATATAGCACAGGCAAGTGGAAAAATGTATAATTTTGATGTCATTCTTATCATGTTTGGGTGAAAGCCATACCAATATTTTAAGGAAATGGAGTCAATGAAAGAATTTCTCATTGTTGGATAGCATAGCACCCACAACCCATATGCTAAAATTTCATCCATATCATTGGAAACATGTTTTGCTATTTGTTGAAACTAAGCTGGATTAAAACTCAAGTGGCTACTGAAGGAGGCTCATTGCTTTTACCAGATTGCTTCAATCATTCATATTTGTATTTCTATTGCCTAGCAAGTATACATATAATATCACTATTACTGTCAAAAACAACATCATCTTCCCAGTGCTTCAGGTTCACAACATAGTCGTCCTCAACTTCTCACTGTCTCCTTCCCTACTCCCCCAACTTCATATCCAATCTGTTGCCAAGGCTTGATGATCTCATTTTTGTAATCCGTTTCTAATACATACCCTTCTCTGACACTGCCAACACTCCTATGCAGGCTCCTGTTGGTGGATCAGCTTGCCTCAAGTTTTTCCCTCCTCTCTTCCATCCTCTCCATTTGGCCATCAAAGTGATTTTCCCGAAGGTCTGATGGCATCATCCCCCACCCCACCCAAACACACACACACACACACACACACACACTCATACACACTGACTCACTCAAATTCTTGTAGCTCCCTCTCCCCTCCAGGATCAAATACACAATCTTCTATTTGATGTTCAAAGCCCTTCCTAACCTAACCTCCTTTTGCCTTTCCAGGCTTCTTATACATACTTCTTGACACATACTCTTGATACGGTAACAAGGTCTTTTAGATGTTCCACAAACAAGACATTCCATCCTTGCTCTGGGCGCTTTCCCCAAATCTGGAATGCTTTCTTTCTTTCTCTCTACCTACTGGCTTCCCTGGCTTTCTTTAAGTCCCAACTAGAATCCCTTCTATAGGAAGCCCTTCCCAAGCCTTCTTAATTCTGGTTCCTTGCCTCTGTTAATTATTTCCTGTTTATCCTGTACATAGCTAATTTGTACCTATTTCCTTGCCTGTAGCCTCTGCCCTTAGATTGCAAGCTCTTTGAGGGCAAGGACTGTCTTCTGCTTCTTTTTGTATGCACAGTACTTGTCATATAGTAAGAGCTTAATAAACATATATTGACTGACATTGCCTGGCACATAGTAGGTACTTAAATATATGCTGATTATTTTATGGACCTCATCACATTCAACTTCTCAGGCTATTTTATTTTCTTGGGAAATCAAGGCCATTCATGTATGAACAATTTTTCAAAACAAGCACAATCTGGACATTTCATTTAGGATTTTGCTGGTGCCTATAATCATATTGAACTTGGCTTATACTTAGCCAAATCCCCTTCAGCATCTTATCTAAAAATGAAGATGATAGCAAGTCAGAAACAAGAAAAAAGTATTTGTTGTCACTGTCATTGAGCCTTCTTCACTGTCATCATCCGTTTTTTGCTCAGCTGTTTGAAAGGTTCCTTCTTTAAGTAAATCATGAATAAAAGCAATAACTGTTTCAGGTTTTCCTACCACCAAGTAGCAACTTTCTAATTATTATTGTAACATCTACATAAATTAGCAGGTGTAACATCCTGAAAAGAGCACTGACTTGGGAACCTAGAATCCTGGGTTCAAATTCAAACTCTGCTACTTGCTGATTGTGGTACTTCGGAAAAGTTACAACCTTTCTCAGCCTTAGTATCAGTAAAGCAAGAGAGCTGGACTAGATAATCTCATTTCCTATCAGTTCCAACATTTTATGTTTCTGAACTCAATAGATATAGTGTTCCTCAGCATGACTTCTTCTCTACAGGGATCACTGGGAAGGTCATTAGACAGCTATAATAGAAACTGAAATCTATGTAAAATAGAACAGACTAAAATGAAGACTACCTGTGCCATGGTGATTGCAGTTAGCATGGTTAGCAGGAAATTTATGTTATTGGTAACATAAGAGGATTGTGAGGGGGGGAAAATCCAGATGCTAAATACAAATAAAATTGCCATGTGGAAAATTTTAATGAAGATTAAGAAAGTCAACTTGATGTAGTGGAAATAGTACTTAGGATTGGAGATAGGAAGGTCATGAGTTCTAATCTTGTATGTGATGCCAGTTGTGTGACTATTTAACCTGTCTGGGTCCCAGTTTCCTCATCCATAAAGGTATCTCAAGGGACAGAAAAACATAGAGAGCCTATTTCACCTTGGAGTCAGGAAAACAGTTCAAGTGCTGCCTCTGACATTACTAGCTATGTGACTCTGGGCAAATTACTTAATTGCTCAATATGCTAGATAATTCTCTAAGACTAACAGAGAAGTTACTTTTCTGTATTGGTGAAGAGAGTTTCCTCACTAGGAATTTTCCATAACAATAAAATCACAAATCTAGATGAAAACATTTAGAGTTCCCTCATCTTTGATTTAGAAGCAATAATAATGTATATGAAATGCATAAGATATACACAATATGTAATAATTCAAGGGTTGTGCTGAGGTTCAAATGAAATCTGTTGGGCAAAGCACTTTGCAAACCTGGAAGTGCTTTATAAACGTTGCATATTGTTATTCCTGGAGCATTTATCTCAAATGACTGAAAACATATCATATTGTTACATGGTGATTCAAACTCCAGGAACATAGTGAAGCTTGTGAGTAAAACAAAACAAATCAAATCAAATCAAAACAAAACAAAACAAAACAACTTCTAAAAAGTCAAGATTACCTTCAAACACAAAACCAAGAAAGAGAAGCTAAACCTATTTTAGAAAAGAACTGGCCTGTAAACAATTTCTCATTCCATTTGAGGTAGAATGGATTTGTTGTTGTTAAGTTGATTAGCTGTGTCTGACTTTTCTGACCTCATTTGGGGTTTTCTTGGCAATGATGCTGGAATGGGTAGCCATTCCCTTCTCTGGATTATTTTACAGATGAGGGAATTGAGGCAAACAGGGTTGAGTAACTTGTCCAGGGTCACACAGCTAGTAAGTGTCTGAGTCAGATTTGAACTCAGGTCATTCTGACTTCAGGGCCAACACTCTATTCATTGCACTTCCTAGCTGTACCTGGAAGCATTTAGAGCAGCTTATCATGGTAGTTAGAAGCTGACATCCCAGAATCAGAGAGGCAGGGTTCAAGTCTTAATCTCTGATGTAGCCTGGCTTCTTGATTCTAGAAAAATCATTTAGCCTCTTGGTATCCTAGGCTTTAAGACTTTAAGATTCTAAATAGTTGCTAATCTGTATTGGTGGAGGGAATTTTCTCATTAAGAGCTCCCTGCACTAATGAAATCACAGCCTAAAACAAAACAAAATAAGAAATAAGAATAGGACTGATTCCTATAGGAAGGGGTGGGGGTTAGAATTTGAAGGGAAATTGCAATGTTATGGACCATAATCAGAATAGTAGGTAAGAGCCCTTTTCTATATAATTCATTATGTTCTTATGTAAAACAATTTAAACTTGATCTGTGGCTGATAATGAAAGTTGGTGGAAGTCACTAGGGTAATTAGCATAATTACCTAACTTCAGAGCCATGCATAACCACTCAGTGTTTATTTTCATTTAATCTTTCTAATTATTTGTATAACAGAGTGAGTAGAGAGCATCCTTGGTATTAATGATGTCTCCCTCCTCAGCTTGTTGGCCATAGCCATCAGCTTTGAATTTCCACTTTTGTCTTTGAATAAACAAACCAAAGGTCAAAAAAAGAAAAGCGTACTTTCTAGGGAGACAACGGAAACATGTTATATAATCCCTGAACATTTTGATTTTGAATCAATGAGTAAGACATGAATATATTTTTTACTTCAAAAGACTACAGCTGGGTAAACGTGGTGATTAGGACTCATCACATTTGGCACTTAGGTCTGGCATTAAATTATCATGGAAGGGCGATGTTGATTTTCAAATAAGTATGATGCATCTTCTGGAGTCGTGATTTTTCTTTTAGGTTAATGGAAATAAAAAATATTTTCTTGAATTATTTGTCTGATTGATGTCTTATTAAAACATACTCAACTAAGTTTAGTGACTATTTTCATTTAAGTTAATTAATTTAAATAAAGTATCATAATACAATTTCAGTCGTTCCAAAGTGCTATCAGAATTCTTTGTCTATATACTATATGTACATATAGTATATGTCTATATACTCTTAATTCAATTTTCTTTATATGATCATTTCTTCATTTATATCTATATTTCTTTATATGATCATAATTAGTGAAGACCATTCTTATATCTCTGCCTTTTCTACTTGGTATTATTTCACAAAAGACTTTCCAGATTTCTCTCATTATTAACTTCCATATAGTATTGTACTATATATTCATATATAAGGTAAATGGGTATTTCCCTACTGTCAGATATTTAGTTTGCTTTCTAGTTTCCATAATTACAGTGCTAAAATGAACATTGGAGTTAGAAGATACTATAGAGGTCAGGAGTTAGAGGATCCCAGGGTTTAGAGCTGGAAAAGTCTTTAAAGATAATGAACTTGATCCATTCCCTTATTAAAAAATTTTTTTTATGAACTTGACAAACAGAGGCATTTACTTCTAAAATGAAAATACTAATAGCCAGTATTTAAATCGTGCTTTAAGATTTGCAAAGTATTTTACATGTATTAATTAATTTGATCCTCATAACAACTCTGGGAAGTAAGTGTTATAATTACCCCTATAGTACAGATGAAAAAAACTGAGGCACAAGGAGGTTAAGTGATATGCCCGGGATCACACGGCTCGTAAGTATGTGAGACAGGATTGAAATTCAGGTTTTCCTGACTTTAAGCCCAGCACTTTATATACTTTACTACCTAGCTGTTCAAGAAAAGAAAAAGAGAATTGTATATGAAACTATGAATATGTATATATAGTTTGTCTTATGTAAGTATATCTGTGCACATATAAAATTACATGTATACATATAAAACTTCTATGTATACATGTAATTTAATATCTTAGTTCTAATATTGCTCTACTTATCTATGTCCCTTTCTGAACTTTTTCCCAACCGTTTTTTTTGGGGGGGTATCACTATTCCACCCCACCCCAAATCCCTCCCCTGAAACAAATAATTTTAGGTAAGCAGAAAAAATTGGCAGAATCTGAAGCTTTCTGCTCTCATTTTGCATATTCAGTTAATTACCTCTGTCAAGGAAAGAGAGAAATACGATTCATCCTAAGTTTCCTGGAGTCATGACTGGTCATTTCATTGAACAGTGTCCTTAAGTCTTTCACAGTTGTTTTCCTTTACATTGCTTTATTCATTGTATATATAGTTTCCCTAGTTTTGCCCATTTCATTTTGTATCAGTAGATACAAATCTTTTCAGGTTTTGTTGAAAATGGCCCTCTTTGACCTCTTTGGAGTAAAAATCTAACAGTGGTATTATTAGGTCAGAGGGTATGGTCAGGTTTAGTAAATACTTAGAGTTCCAATTGATGTCCAGATTGGCTCTACCAATTCATTGTTACACTAACAGAATTAATATACCTGGTTTTCTGCAACCCCTCCAGCATTTGTCTTTTTCTCTTTTTTGTCAATTTGCCAATCTGATGGATATGAAAGTGAACTTAAGAATGACTTTTATTTGCATTTCCCTAATTATTAGTAATTTGGAGCATTTTTTCACATGGCTATTGATAGCTTATATTTTGTTGTCAGAAAACTGCCTGTTTATTTCCTTTCACCATAAAATGTGTTTTAAAAGGTTTATAAGCATAACTGACATCTCTGTTACTTATTCAATATACAAAATTAGTATTATCATTAAAATAATAAATATTTTTGTTTTAGTCTGGTAGGTATTGTCCTTTATTAACCAGTGCTAATATCTTGATAATGATATGTGTGCTATAAGCTTCTTGTTTTAATAATGATAAATTTGCAGGAAATCCAACAATCCATATAATCAATGCCACTAATTAATTAACACCTACTCTTTAGCCTACTGAAGTCAGGCTTCTCCCTGATTCCTGCTTCCCCTCACCCATGAAACTCCTCTCTCCAAGGTCATCAAAGACCTCTAATTACGAGCTCTTGTATCCTGTATTTTGCTCATATTCTTCTATAAACCAGAATGTTCTCTTCCTTTTTATCTTCTGCATTTCTGCTCATCTTTATTTTTTAATGTAATTTTTGGATATACATTTTGTTTTTACATAACCTATGTTTCCCAATGCATCCCTTACACCTCCCACAGGGGCTATCCCTTATAATCAAAAATTAAAAAGAGGGGGAAAACAGTTCAGCAAAATAGCTACAAATTTCCCCACTCCACAAAGTCTGACACTATAAGCAGTCTTCCACACCCACATTTTCTCACTTCTATAGGGAAGTGTGTGTATACAAATAAACCAATTCTGAAATCTTTTCTTTGGAATTAAGCATGGTCATTAGACTTTTTTATAATTTGGTTTTGTTTTTGTAGTTTCCATTGATATTGTCATAGTGTTGTGTATATTGCTTTCCTGGCTCTCCTTACTTCACTTTGTATCAGTTTATATTAAAATTTTCTTATGGAATAATAAAATTCCATCATATCCATACACCATAATTTGTTTAGACATTCTCCACTTGATGGGAATTTATTTTATTTCTAGCTCTTTACTACCACAGTGTAGAGTGTAGTCATAAATATTTTGGTAAATATATAGGACCTTTCTTTTTTTAATCAATGTCCTTCTTGGGGTTCTGTCCAGCAATGGAATCTCTATATCAAAGAATATGGACATTTTAGTCACATGCTTTGCATAAATACAAATTACTTTCCAGAATGTTTGAATAAATTTATCATTTCCTCAGCAGGGTATTAATATGCCTATATCTCCACAACATCTCCAGCACTGACATCTCCCTTCTTTTGTGATTTTTGCTAATTTTACATATTTGAAGAAAAACCTTGGATTTCTTTTGATTTGAATTTCTGTCATTATTAATAATTTGGAAGATTCTTTCATATAGTTTCTCATAGCTTAAAACCATTTTGAAAACTGTTAGTTTATAACTTTTGACCACTTATTGTAATGCAAGGTGGCTAACAGAAACTTTTTGCTTCTGTAATTTCTAATGGTCACAAAAAGTCAGTTAAACATCTTAGAATCTTCAGAAAGTCAGTTAGGACTTGAAGCTATAAATAGAGGTGAAATTCCAACTGACGGGCTTTTTGCCTTCTGGCTTTCGCTGTGGCTGGAAGCTTTTGCTTTGGCTTTTCGGCTTGGCTTTGCTTCGGCCTTGGGGAAATTTATCTTGTCTTGGGGAAATTTAAACCTATCTCATTTCTCTTTCCATTTACATTCCCTTCCCTTCCCCTGAATTTCCTTTGGGCTCTGGGTGGAAGGAAGGGCTTGGTGATTGAACATTGTGGATTTTAGTTTCTATAGACAAGTAGAGTATCCTCAAATGAGTTACCCCTAGTTTTAGTGATTTGATAAAGACTTTACTTAAAAGGCAGTCAAATCTCCCGACTGGGAGAGCTGGTCTCTCTCTCTCTCTGTCTAAACCTCTCTGTGACCCATCCCCCACCATCACCCCTCTCCCTAGCAGCAGTTAGAAATCCTGAACCTCTTCCCTCTGACTAACCTGAGATTAATAAATCCCCTTGTTACCTACTCAAAGCCTCTGGTGAATCATTGTACCGAAAATTGAGGCAAGGGCTAAAGAGGGAAGGAATATTTTCTTTTTATTTCTTGAGAGAATTGGGGGCATCCATCTTGGCAGGAAGTACCTACCCGAGACTTCCTCCAGCCATCAGTTTGACTGGCAGGGAGGGGCCTCTTGACTCCTCCCTCAAGAGACTTTAGAAACTAACAAGAGAAACCCTCCAGCCAAAATCTAAACATTTCTTACTGGCCCTAGTTTCTTCCCTGTATCCTCTGTCTCAAGCCTCTGGGAATAAACTTGTTTGAGCTGCCCTCTCCTACATGCCCAATTTCCTTTATCTCCTACATACCTTCCCTTACTTTCTTTCCTCCTCCAATCACCTTATAATCACCTGTATCCCCATTATCTTTCCTCATACCCAAATTGCAATCTTTGACCCACTCAGATTTACTTATTTTTTTATAACATTAATTGGTGAGCAAAGTTAGTGAACTACCTAAAATCTTTTGAAACAACCAAAATGAAGCTGGCTAGGATAATATTCATCCTATCTAGCATCTCAATGATTTCTTGGTCCCTAATGCAGAGTATGGTAAATTTTTGGTTTATAAGGGCCCCTAATTTTGTGCAACAACTACTGGACATCTACGATTATTATAAATGGTGTGCTCTGACCCTGGCTGAATGTATTTGCTTCATCCCAACAGCCATAGCAATAATCCTAACAATCTGTCAATTCCTTATGGTCTTGAAAAATGTTTTCTCTCACCTGTGGCAATGGTTTAACTCAATTACTTCACAAAAGAAAGATACTGATTCTGGGGAACTAGTAGATAACATCAGACTACTATTCCAAGTATTGAAACAGATAAGGGAAGGAAAGGAACTGGACAAACACACAATTTTCCAGCTAGAGATTGTGGAGTCCAAATACCTCTAACAAATCAAAGCCCAATATCAACCAACTATCCGCAAATTCCATAGTGTCACTTTTAATGACTTTTGTATATACATATATAGATGCATATATCTCTATATGTGTATAGAGAGATACATTTCTATCATCCATTATCTGTCTTTGTTTTTTAGTTGTCTATATGTCTTACATAATAGGCCCTTATAGGAGTATTTGATAACAAAGATTCCCGCCCCCCCAAATTGACCAATTACCTACCCAAGTTGCATTAATTTTGTTTATGCAAAACTTTTTTAGTTTCTTGTAATCAAAATTTTCTGTTATCTTTTATATTTGCCTCTATTCCTTGTTTTGTTAAGAATTTACCCACAAGCTAAGATACTTGACCTCGTTTTCTGTTGTGTGCAAATGCGTGTGAGTTATGATCTTTAATATTCAGGTCATATAGCCATTTTGAGTGTATTGTGGTACATGGCATAAATGTTGACTGAAACTTGATTCCTTACAGACTATTTTCCAGTTTCCCCAGAAATTGTTTTTCAGATAATGAATTCTTTCCTACAGAGTTTACAGTTTCAGGTTTGATAAATAATGGATTCTTGAATTAAATTCTTTTTAGGTTTTTTTCTTGTTTTGTTTGTTTTATTTTTCTATTTTACTTTTCTATCTCTTTTTAACTGGTAGCAAATAGATTTGAAGATTACTGTTGAGGAATAGAAGCATCATTTCTCGTTCATTCCTACTTTATTATTATTTCCCTTGTTATCTACTTTTTCTTCCTTAAAATGAACATTGTGGTAAATTTGCCTAACTCTGTAAATTATACCCTTGGAACTTTGGTATAGCACTAAATCTAAATTAATATTGGCAGTATTGCCATTTTATTATTGGTACAGTTCTGACATGAGCACTGACCATTCAATCATTTAAGTTTTTCTTTCTGTTGTAAGTAGGCTTCAACAGACTGGATCTCAGACATTTTATACATTTTGTAGTTATTTGGAAGTTACTTCCTCTTTAAAGAAATATTGTTGATTTCAGATTTATTTTGTAACTTTTTACCTTAAGGAAAGAAACTTATTTTCTTTATTTCACAAAAATTTCTGAGTAAACTATTTTGTCATCAGCAAACAGAAGGAACTTTTTCTCCTTGTTGCCTTTTAAATGCCTTGAGTTTCTTTCTCAAGTTTTACTGTTATTGTTATTAGAAAGAGGGAGAAGCATTGCAGGCATTTCTACAATTATATGTCAATGTCGATTAACAGCAGGGAAGGGGACCATCCTTGCTTTATTTCTATATTTATTGGGAAAGCTTCTAGTATTTCCCCATTACATATAATGCTTGCTTTTTGGTTTTAGGGAAATGCTTTAAAAATAATTTTAAAAAAAAGATCCTTCAGTTTCGCTGCCAGCTTGTTCTTTAAATGCTTTGAGAAAGTCTTCTCTGGTCTTCCCTGTCAGTAATGATCTTTTTGCCTCTGTACCTCAGAGACTGAATTCAGTTCAAGTCAAAAAGGATTGAGGAAAGACCTGTTAAGAGCAGGTATTCTGCTACATACTAGGGGACTCTAAGACAAAAATGAAACAGCTCCTATCTTCAAGGAATTGACATTCTACTGGAGGAAAAAACATGTCCACAGATTAAGCAAGTAAAATATACAAAACAAAAAAAAATCATTTTGCGGTAAGTGGATATAAACAATTAAGAGAACAGAGGTTTAGGGGTTTTTAAATAGAAAGCTGAAGGGAGAGAACATTCTGGGTTTGGAAAATAGCCTGTGCAAAGAGACAGAGATGGGAGAAGCAGTTTGTAGATAAAGACCAGTGAGGTCAATTTAGCTAAATGAAAGAATGAATGAGGGGTTACATAATCAGGCTAGAAAAATTGAGTGAAACCATATTTTAAAGGCTTTCCATGCCAAACAAAGGCATTTGTATTTTATCATAGAGGCAACAGGGAGCCACCAAAGGTTCTTAAAAGGAAGTGACATTGTCTGCCCTGGGCTTTAGTGATACCAGGTTAACAGCAATGTCAAGTTGTCAGCTATGTTGAAAGACTAAATAGGAGGCTATTGTAGCAGTCCAGGGAAAAGGTAATGAATACCTGTGGAGGAGGAAGGGGACAGATGCAAGAGATGCTGTGGATAAGGAATTAAAGACTTGATAAGTGATTGGCTATTACAGTGAATGAGATTTAAGAGCTAGTAAATGATGCCTACGGGGGTGAACCAAAGTGCCTGGAAAAATAGTGTGTACCCTAAATTGAGAGAGGGAAGTTATGAGGAAGGTGGATTAGGGGTGGCAGATAAGGGCTGGTGATGGTGGTTGTGGGTATAATAAGTTTGTTTTAGATACATTGAGTTTAAGATGCCTGTAGAACATCCAAAGATATCTAGCATGAAGTTGGAGAAGACTTGATCTGAAGATAGAGATGAAGACAGAATATGTAGATCTGAGAGTCATTTAGATAGAGATAATTGATATTTATCAATTGAATATTGATAGGAGAAGTAGCTAACTTTTATAGAGAGCTTCAATATTTGCTAAACACCTTACACACATTATGTCACTTGATTCTTAGGAAACACTATGAGTTAGCGACTATTGTAGTATACATTTTAAATGAAGAAACAGGTCAGAGATGTTAAATGAACTGTCTGGGTTACCCAATTAGTAAACATATGAGGGCAGAATTTATGCTCTATCCCATATCAAGAATTGTTAACTTAGATCCATAAACTTAAAAAAAACCCAAACATTTGGTAAACACTTTTGGGTGAAATTGGTCTCCTTTGTAATCATGTGCATTTTATTTAATTCATTTGGAAGCATTAGTCTAAGAAGGGATCCAGAGGCTTTCCCAGACTGCAAAAGGGATCCATGATGCACAAAAATTATTAAGAGAGCCCTTGCCATAGTTGAACCCATGAGATCTCCAAGAAAGAGTTTGTAGAGAGAAAAGAGGGTCCGGGTCAGAGAATTTTGTTTTGTGTCTCTACAATGAACTTATCATGTAATATTATGTATGGTAGTAATCCATCATAAAAGCAGGGTCTCTGCTTTATCTAACCTTATGTCTCTACCTCTGTCTCACACAGTGCTCCACACAGTAGGAAACTGACTTTAAAGTATTATATCAGTGTCAGTGGTTATCAATGTCATCACCATCATTGAATTTGAAGATTTGCTCAGCATGTGACCAGTGGCATGAAGCTGGAAGATGACAGGTAGGGTTCAATCATCTTAAATAAATGGATCTTCCTAAATTATTCCAGAAGAAATAATGTTACTTTTACAAAGTTTAGAAGTAAAACTAGTTATATTAAAAGTACATGTATATAATATTTACCCATATAAGCTTACATTTGAAATAATGCATTTTATTTATTTATTTTCTGCCAGGGAATGGTATAGTTTGTTCCAAGTCAAGTGGTTTGTTGTTTTGGAGTTTTTCAAGTTCTTTTTGATAGTCTAGCAATGGATTAGTTTATTGGGAGTGCATTTGGGCAAATGGAGTGCCTATATTTTTATTAAATTATTTGCTGCTTGTTGAATGCCAAATTAAATGAGGCTTAGCTTTGAGAAAAGAAAATGTGCATTACTCAATATAGCCTGGTAATCTCTAGAACAAGGGACTCCAGGGTTTCTACCATTGCTTCATTCTGCTGCGCATCAGGTACCACCAGTGGCAGCCCAAGACTCTGAGGGCTTTAGTCATAAAAAGTGCCCATTAGGAAGCCTTGGTTCTGAAGTGGGAATAGGAGTTAAAGCTCACATCAAGTCTGTAGGATTGAGGCCATTATTTTATAAGAAAAGCTCTTGGGATTTTGTTAAATAAAAGGCCAATTAACCCAGGAAAATTCTCAGTCCCACAGTTCAGCATAATTGCTAAAAGTTGAACTTAAATCAACCAACCTCACTGGCCTTCCTCTATCTCAGAAAAATTGACAACCAAATCCAGAATGAATCTCAGACTTTAGTATAATCTCCATCCTTGCCATATTGTGATGCCTTAATATTAGAAAACACAAGCATAGAAAATCTCATTATTATTTTTAGAGCTCTGTAAAGTTTTCAAAATGTTTTACATATGCCATCTTATTTGATCCTCACAACCCTGTGAGATAGGTGCTGTTATTATCTCCATTTTACAGTAGAGGATACTGAGTCACAAAGCATTTAATTGATTTTCCAAGGGTCATATAGCTAGTAAATGTCTGAGGCAGGATGCTTTCTTTTCCTCCCTCCCTTCCCTTCCTCCTTCTTTGCTTCTTTTCTTCTGTTCTAAAATAGAAAAGTGGCAAGGGGGCATTGGGGTTAAGTGCCTCATCCAGGGCCACACAACTAGGAAGTGTCTGAGGCTAGATTTGAACCTAGATCATCCTGACTACAGGTTCAAGTGCTCTGTCCACTGGACTACTTAGCTGTCCCAATAAAGATTTTTTTTTTTATTCTTAATCCTTAGGATCATAGATTTGGAGCTGAAAGGTACTTTGGCAATCAGCTAATCCAGCCTTTTTTTACAGTTGAACACCTGAGCTACAAGGAAGTTAAGTGAATTTCCCAAGGTCACACAGTCCATAAATGGCAGAGCCAGAATTCAAACCAATGTTCTCTTTTAGAGGCAGCTAGATAGCCATGAGGTCTGGAGCCAGGAAGACTGAAGTTCAAATATGACCTGAAACATACTAGCTTTGTGACCCTGGACAAGTCACTGGATTTCTGTCTGCCTTAGTTTATTAGATGTAAAATAGGGATCAAAATAACACCTATCTTCCATGATTGTTATGAGGATTAAATAGTACATAAAGCGCTTAGCACATTGCCTGGCTTATAGTAGGTGCTTAATAGATGCTTATTTCCTTCTTCTCACTCCAGATTTAAAGCCAGCTCTTTCTACCCTGCTACCTGGCCTTGGGACTTTTGACTTCTAAAGAAATGACACTATATAAAGCATTTTTCTGATAGGTATTTTGATTTCTACTTTACAGATGAGGAAACAGGCTTAGAGAGCCACTCCATAAGTGATTGCCCAAAGACACAAAGCCAGGAAGTGATAGAGTAAAAATGAAAACCAAAATCTCCTACCTTCTATCCCTGGGCTTTTTCCACTGTAATATGCTAATGTTTCTGAGATCCATTATGGATGACTCAATTTTGCTATGAGTCAGTTACTAAAAGGGTTGCTAGAAAAAAATTTAAGAAGGAGTACCAAATTGATTTTAACAGGAAGGAAAGCAGTATGGCCAGGGGATGAAATTGTAGTAAATTCAGTATGAGATCTGAATTGTAATCCTTTTACTGCCAATGGCTTGATGAGAAAACCAAGGGAGAATTAAACACTTGCCTGCAGCAGGATGTAATGGATTGAGGACTAGCCTGATAGTCAGGAAGACCTGGGTTCAAGCACTGCCTCAGCACAGACTAATTGTGGGTCTATAGGCGAGTCACTTCACTTATTGTGCCCCACACAATTATGACTTTGAGTTGCAGATGAGTTGTTGATTTGCATCAGTGAAGGAAATTACCGCCATTGATAAATGTTTGGAACAGAACAAAACACAATACCCTAAATTTATAATCCTGTAGAGAAGATTAAAATGTGAAAAAGGACGAAATGTGTTTTGCAAATGAAAAGTACTGGATAAATGTCTGTGTTACTGCTATATTCCTGCATCATTTCATGGTGGACTCATGACAATGACATAACTGTTTTGACTTAACTTGTTGGAACTGAAGTGATATAAACAAACCCATTTCATAATTGTTCAATGGCTTAAAGCTATGAAGCTAATTATGATACTCTTAATGTGGTTTAATTATACCTTTTACTGATTAATTCTGTGTTACTTTATTTTAGGAGCTCCATATCATTTTAGAAAATTTAAGTTGAGAGTATATTAAGGTACTTGGTATGACTTTTCATAAAAAAATGCAATAGGATTTAATTTTTCACCAGAGTAATTAACTACCTTCCTATCTTGTCCACTGAAGATGAGATATTGTATAATTCTCAAATAATATAATTAACATTTTATTTGACAGATCTATATTAGGTCTCTTTTGTCTGGGAAAAGCAATATTGCTTTATTAAATATGCCATTTATTATATCAAATTTATCTTAATCACATTTCACTTTACTCCATTTGTTTACTGTATTGCTTCTCGGCACCACAGTCTGCTCATTCTCCTGTATATAAATTGAACATTTTGTGAAAAGGTAGCTTTCTATAATAAATGCAAAAACTTACCATATTACAGAATTACAATAGCACAGTCACACCTAAATTGGGAAATGAAAATGTTGATGGCCTTTTGCTAACATTAATTTAGGAACATTATGACAACTTCCAACTTATATTTCATAGTCTATCAACCCAGAACAATGGGAAAATGCAATGTGGGTAACTTAATGTTGTTTAAAAAAAATCAGTAAGTTTTAATATGTGGACCACTGAGCCTTTCATGACCTGTCATGTGAGGGGACTGGAGCACAAGTAGTAGTTGGAATTGATTGAATCACCCTGACTCCATCTTGTGACTCAATTCTGGATCTAGCTCAGGTCCCTTTCTATTCAATTATGGATCTAGTCCAGTTTCTGTGTTGTGAGAAAATATTATTCAATTGTGGGATTGGGAGAAATATTATTCAATTGGGAGAAAACTGTGACATTGTTCAAACTTAACCCTGCTTGACTGGGAAGCTTGATAACCTCTACCTGCTGCTTGAAGACCTTTAAATAAGGACCTAGGTTAGGCTGATCAGAAACCCAGTCAGATCCAGAGATCAATGCAAGGGAGCTTTCTCACAGTTATATATCTCAAACAACTCATATGTCTTGTCTAAAAACTAACCCTGTATTGATTAATCAGTTATTATTTCCACGTTCCTTTGACTGTATACAGACACTTGAGGGAGTATTCTTTTAACGTGTTCCTTCTCTGCTGAGTACAAATCCAAATCTCTCCTATCCTAAAAACAAAGAAATGACAATGACCATAAAAAAACCAACCCCACTAACTGATCTCTTTCTTGGCCAAACTCCTTGAAAATGTCATCTTCACACAATGGCTCCAATCCCTCGTTTGTCTCTCTTCTAAACCCTATGTACTATGACTTCCTACCTCATCACTCAGCTGAAATGAAAACTGCTGTCAAAAGTTACTATTGATCTCTTAATGACTAAATCTAATGGCTTTTAAATAAAATCCGGATCCTTTTTGATCTTTACATTATTTGGCCTTGGGAACCAGATTCTCTTCCTGGAAATTCTTTCCTTTATGGACTTCCATGACACTTCTCTGGTTCTTTTCCGACTGCACTGTTTCAATCTCCTTTGCCCCAAAGGCTTTGTCATAGTTCCTCTACTATTCTCTATGTTGTCTTACTTTCTCAACAGTTTTCATGGGTTCAATGATCATATTTACCTACATCAATATGTCCAGCTTCAGTCTCTCTCTCTTGAGTTCTACTCATATAACAGCTATTACTTATTGGATATCTTGAACTGGAAAGCATCTCAAACTCAACATGTCCACAATAGTACTCATTATCTTTTCTCCAAAACCCAACCATTTCCCAAACTTACCAATTACTGTCAAGAACATCCCCATCCTCACAGTCACCAAGGGTCTCACAGCGTTGGTGTCATCCTTAGCTTTTCACACTTCCTCATCCAACATATCCAATCAGTTGTAAAATCTTGTTTGTTTCTCCACAACATTTCACCCATATAGCCACTTCATTCTGCTCATAGTCACTGCTTTGTTCTGCCTCTCATCACTTTTTGCTTGGACTAGTATAAAAGCCTTCTAATTGGTCTCCCTTCTATGAGTCTCTCCTTGTTCCAGTCTATCCTCCATTCAGTCCCCAAAGTGATTTTCCTAAAGCATCAGTCAGAGCATATCATTCAATACATTCTAGTGACTCTCATTAGCTCTTGGATCAAATGCAAACTCTTCCATTTGGAAGGTAAAGCTCTTCACAACTTGGTATCATCCCACCTATTTATGCTTTGTACCCAAACACACCATGACCATCATATCACTAACTGGTGTATTCTCAGGCTATGTTGTCATAGCAGATTATATACATATATATGTATTTTATTTTTCCTGTTATGATGCAAGCTTCTTATTGGCAGGAACTGTTTTATTTTTGCATTTATATCCCCAGTTCTTACATTCCACCTGACATATATTAGGTTATATATAAAGCCGTTCCTGATCACCACTAAACGCCATTGATTGCCCTCCTTAACAATTTTGTCTTAAATGATTTTGCACTTATTTGTGTTAGTCTCTCTCTTTTTAATCCCTTACCTTCTTTTTTAGAATCCATAATGGTTTCAAGGCAGAAAAGCAATAAGGTCTATACAATTAGGGTAAAGTGACTTTCTCAGGGTTAAACAGCTAGGAAGTGTCAGAGACGAGATATGAAGACGAGACCCTCTTGTCTTCAGTGTTAGTTTCTTGATATTTATTCTCTCTCTCTCTCTCTGTCTCACCTCACTCCCTCCATGAATTTGTTGTCTCCCTCATTAAAAGGTAGGACCCTTAAGAGTATGGATTATTATATTCTTAGTATTTATATACTCAGCATTTAGCCCAATGTCTGGCATACAGGACAGTAGATGTTTAATAAGTACTTATTTATTCTTAGGTTGACTGTGGGAAGCCATCAAGCTCGTGACGTCACGAGCTTGATGGCTTCCCGCAGTTGACAAAGGCTTATTGATTGATTTTTTAAAGATACTTCCTTAGATCTCAGTTTCACATTAGTGGGATTATTATTAGTAGCCTTTAACAGTAACAAATTAGTAGTCACAAAACTTCTTAAACATGTCCTATAACATTGGCTTCAAAACTGTAGTACTCAAGTATAAACCAAGTTCCTACCATTGTGGTGATTTACTATATAGTAAATCACTACTATATATATATATATACATACATACATACATATATATACATATATAAATAAATAAATAAATAAATAAATAAACAAATAAATAAATAAATAAATATATGTATATATTTACTATATAAAAGATAGAAGTCCTAAAGAGAAAACATATATATATATATATATATATATAT
>NC_058133.1:309874095-309883080 GCF_016433145.1 Gracilinanus agilis
TGGAAAGGAAAAAAAATCAGTCATTGTTCTTAAGTAGCTCACAATATACTGGGGGAGACAAACATGAAAATAACTAGATATATTCAAGACACAGATCAGATAGAAGAGGGAAAACTTAAGGGATTCAATAAGGTTAAAACTGATTATATTCCTACATGAAAAGGTGATAATTAAGATACTTTATATATATATATTTATATATTTGTATATATATGTTATATAATATATATATGTATGACACAAGAGCTACTTAAGGTACTTAATATACTTACGAACTTTATCATTTTTAGGGCAGTGAGAAGGAGAATACATAGGCAGAAGGAAGGGAGTAAGTCGAAAAGGATGGGATGATATAAAAAAAAGAATAAAGAGTATGATCTCACAGGGAAAGGTACTTGCAGCTGGAAAGGAACAAGAAAGGTCTTTTGCAGATGGTGGGATTTGAGATAAAATTTTAAAGATGGCAGAGAAGTAATAGGAAGGAGACAGAACATTCCAGGAATGGGGTACAGTCTGTACAAAGACATGAAGTTCAGAAATGGAGTGTCATATGTATGAAATAGCAAATAAACCAGTGTGGCTGGATCACAGGGGAATAAAGTGTCAGCAACCTGGATGGATGGGAAGGGGCCAGGTTGTGAGGAGCTTTACAAGTCAAACAGGGGACTTCATCTACCATCAGCCAAAGCTGTATATAAAATTGAGTTTATTGATTGAACAAGCTTTACTGTTTGGTTTGCTTTGGCATCTTTTGTTTCTTCCCTGGTTATAACAGGAAGTAGATTCATCACCTTGACTCATCAAGAAAATATAAATGGTAAGTATATTCAATTTCAGGAAGCAAGAGACTGATTGATTTTAAAAATGATTACACCTTTTGGGGTCAGTTTTTTTTTTTATCATTCATAGGGTTTTAGGGGAAGGTTGATACAAGCAAACAAGTTTGATATTGTAATAAAATGAAGCACTCAAAACTCATTGACCTGTTAACAAAAGGAGGATCACTTAACTCCAACCTAACAAGGATGTACAACAAAGATACTATAGTACTTGGGTTCCACATGTGAGCTATTCAGCAGGCAAGCTATGGTGACTCCTTTGTTCTTCAAGTTGATCTGGAAGGACTAGTCAAAACTTGACTGTGTTACTTTTTCCTAACCCATATAGGGAAAGACTGAGAAACTCTGGCAGATATTGGTCCTACAGAAATTTTCAAGGAGTAAAGTATATTTTTCCAAATCAATTAATACCTTAATGATGCCAGATAAGATAGGCATCACTCTATTTGGCCAAAATATATGATTCATACATATAATAACAAATAACCATAAACAAGTATAGAGTATTTATTATGTGCCAGGAACCATTCTAGACACTTTACAAATACTGTCTTATTTGATCCTTAAAACAACCTTGGGAAGTAGTTACTATTATTCCCCCCATTTTATAGATGAAGAAACTGAGGTAAAGAGAAGGTAAGTGACTTGCCCAAGATGAAACAGCCAGCAAGTGTCCGATATGAGATTTGAACTCAGGTACTCCTGACTCTAGATCCTGTGCTCTATCCACTGTGCTACCTAGTTCCCTCAGCTAATGGATGACTTTTTCAGGAGTGGTGTATAAAAAAAGAATATATGGGGGAGAGACCCACATATGTGGATAGGGGTAGGTCCACTCAGGGTAGCTGGGTATTCTAACCTCCGGTTAGTGAAAGTGAAACTGAATCACTTTCTCTCACTGGGTCAGTTGCACAAATGCCTTGGAGACAATAGTTATAAAAACAGTATCTCTTTTATTTTAAGAGAGAATACAAACTGAGCATCAGAACAAGGAGTCCCTAACTCTAAAGGATCTAGCTAATTACCCACAATCCTCTACGTCCCTCCCAAGAGGGAGCCTTCTGTTTCTTTTGACTAACTTAACTCCCTGTTTCTATCTAGTATCCCCCAAACTGACTAAGCTAACTATCTATGACCCTCAGTAGTTGGTTTGATTTATTCCCTCAAAACTGTCTCCAAAATCTGTTACGAATGAACTCCAATGGCTAAGTTTACCCCAGGGGATCTGACCCCTGAGGTAAAACCTCAAAGCTGATCTGACAGGATTTTTTTAGATAAAACCTTCTAAAAAGCACAGCAGGTATGGTCAAATCCTCTTCTAGATCTTTCCCAGTTAAATAGAGTACCTCCAAAGATGAATTACAGGTATACTCCTTTTCCACAGTCAGGTGAGATAGATGAGGTCTGATAAGCCCGCCTTTCCTCCACCATTCCTGGACAAGAAGCCCCAACCTCCCACAGGAAGTCAAGTCACTCTAGCAGTTGTCACTTCCAAACTGTTCCTCCTCTGCCTTGTGTCGGCTAACATCCTTTCCCTTGAGTTCTTAGTCTGTGCCTTCAAGACAGCCTTCCACTTCTCTTCAGTCTCATCCTATCTCTATCCTTTTCCCATTACAGGTGGGAAGGAATGTATGGTAGGTTGGGTACTGACTTGTGATTCCCTGGAGTGCAGGGAACTCCTAGTGTGGAAATTCCTTCATGAAAACTCATCTGAACCTTATGGTCTTAGAGGGTTGTGTGACTCCCTGAGACTTCAAGTGTTTTGCTGATGTTCACACTGCTTATAAGTGTCAGAAACAGGATCTGAACCCAAGACTTCCTCCAAAATAAGTTATCTATTCACTACATTATATTGCCTCTTTCTCTTTCTTTCATGCCTTTATTTTTAGCAGTGATATACTATTCCAAATTGTCTCTGAAAAAAACTTTGACTCTCGGGGTCAATTTTCTTCTTATTTTTTTTTGAAACCCTTACCTTCTGTTTTAGAATCCATACGAAGTATCAGTTCTAAGGCAGAAAAGTGGTAAGGATTGGGCGGATGGGGCTAAGTGATTTGCCTGGGGTCACATAGCTAGGAAGTGTCTGAGGTCTGATTTGAACTCAGGTCTTTTGGACTCCAGGTCTGGCTTTCTCTTTACTGAATTACTGGGAGGGTGTGTGTCAACTTTATTGCAAGATCAAGATAAAATATTCATGAATAATTAGATTATTAGGTAGGAAAAAATTTAATGTCCATTGTCTATGAAAATCTATAGCTCCTTTTGTAATCAATAACACAATACCAGAATATACTATGACTGCAAGTGACTTGGCAGCACGCATTCTCCCCGATGCCTCCAAATGTAAACAAGTGAACGTGTTGGCTAGGCTTCTGGTGGTTTATGGGAACAAATATCAAGCTAGCCCTAAAAATGTATTGACAATAGATGTAATTTTATCTTTTATTTAAAAAATTGATTTGAATTTTAAAAATTGATGTTCTCTCTGGGGCATGCTTCCTTTTATTCACTTCTAGGTATGCTTTTGAAAAAGCTTCATGGGGGTTAGTGAGGTGGGGTTATAGTTGTGCTAGTGAGTAATATATATTTAATCAGAGGGTACCTTTTATTCTCTGAGACCATGCTTGCTTTGTTCAGCTTCTCTGTTCTTTCTGATGAACACTTCGCGCCCTACTTCCTCCTCTAAAAGCTACTACCTGACAAAGTCAGCTTGCTATTTTTCTTTCATATAATGGAGAGACTGGTAATAACTCACAAAAAGGGATTCTGTAAACATGTCTTTAAAGTCTGACTGAATAAATATGGTAGCATTGTGCTTGAAGGGACCAAAACAGGGCAGTAGATAGAAGGACACATCAAATTAGGAGTTACTTATCTCTGGTTTATATATGTTTCCCCCCCCCCCTTCTCTGACATTTTTGTTTCTGGTTTTTGCAGTTCAATTGTTTAGAACCCAAGAAATTGCTTTAACTTTTCCCATTGCTGATTTTACAACAATGTCAATCATAGCATATTAACCAAACTGGACCAAATGGAAACAAGGGAACAGTTATAAAAAGAACAATCACAAGATAATTAATAATAATATTAATGATATTGATAATGTAATGTGAAGTAGCATGGTATAAGGGCAGTGATGGTGAATCTTTTAGAGTCCAAGTGCCCACACTACAACCCTCGCGTGGCATGTGAATTGCCCCCTTACCCTAGACAGGGGAGGGAGGAAGCGCTCCCCTTGGGCTGCTGGCCAGAGGGGCGGGTGATGAGAGAAATGTCCTCAAGCATGGTGGGGGAAAGGGAGAAGAGCAGCCCCCTTGGCATGTGTGCCATAGGTTTACCAACACGGGTGTAGAGAATAGAGGTGTCACCTTGGAGCTAGAAAAATCTGGGTTCAAGTTTCTCCTCTGAAACACTGATCTTGTGATCCTGGGAAAGTTGCTTAATCTCTCAATGCTATAGATGATGCTCTAAGACTAAAATTTGCAGAGAAGTTGGTAAGTTGCCATCTGCCTTGGGTAGAAGGAGTTTCCAAACCTGAGAGTCACCTACACTGACGAACTCTCAGATCCAATCCCTATCCTGCTAGGATCACTATGTGCAATATGGGTGGCAGTCACAAGAATTCAATCAACAATATATTGACAAAGCAAAGCACAGAAGGGATGATGTAAATAATTTTTAAAAAGCTGACATTTATATCGACTTGAAAGACTTTTAAATCACATTCCATATACTGTTTCATGTGATCCTCAGGACAACTCTGTGAGGTAAGTGCCAGTGATATTATTTTCCTTATTATATGGATGAGAAAATTAAGATGTAAAGAGAACAAGCATCTGAGACAAACTTTGAACCCAAGCCTCCTGCCTTGAAATTCTTTCTATGTTCTACCTACTACTCTGATGATCTTCAGTAGCATTAGTAATAGAAATACCATAATATTACATCTCTAAAATATGAGATGTGGTTCCCTAAATACAGAAGTGGTCAAAAAATATGAGCAAATAGTTCTCTCAAGAAGAATTACAAAATATTAACAGCTATATTGTAGTGTTCCAAATCACTAATAATAAGGGAAATGCAAAATAAAATTACTCTGATATTTTTTCTCACATCCAAAAAATTGGCAAAGATGATAAAAGATGGGCATAGTCATTGTTGATCAGGTTGTGGAAAGAAAGGCACACTTATTCATTGTTGGTGGAATTGCAAATTAGTACAACCATTTTGGAAATTGATTTGGAATTATGTAAATAAAGTGACCAAAGTATCTGTGCTTTTTGACCAAGAGATTTCACTACAAAGCCTAGGTCCCAAGGATAAAAAGACTGCTGAAATATTTATAGTAACAACTGTGGAAATTCAAAGTTTAACATTTACAAATCAATGGAGATGTAACATTGTAAAATTATGGAAAACACACTTCACCCCATGAATGAAATATGCTTCTTTGCCCAGGTTGAGGTCCATGAATATGGAACATTACAAAAATTATTGGAATTTTTTTTATTGTATTGATTGGTTTTGCTTTGATTTTTCTTAACTCTTCTTTCTCTTTTTTATTTTTATTTTATTTCATTTATTTATTTTTTTTTAAAGTTTTTATTTTGAATATTTTCCCATAGTTACATATTTCATATTCTTTCCCTCTCCCCCAAGTCCCCCAACCCCCTTAGTCTACACATAATTCCACTTGGTTTTATATGTATTATTGATCAAGACCTAATTCCATATTATTGATAGTTGGACTAGAGTTATCATTTAGTGTCTACATCCCCAATCATATCCCCATCGGCTCATGTGTTCAAGCAGTTGTTTTTCTCCTGTATTTCTCCTCTCATAGTTCTTCCTCTGAATGTGGCTAGTTTTCTTTCTCATAAGTCCCTCAGCCTTGCTCTGGATTCTTGCATTGCTGCTGGTAGATCTTTCTCTTTTTTTAAAAAAAATCTTTATTATAGGGAATGACCTTCTAGGAAGGCGCTAAGAGGAAAATATGGGGTTAATCTAGGCAATGTAAAAACAAAAAAATCAGTAAAAATGTATTTAAAAGAAAATATGAAGCATGACTATAACATAATGTGATGGATTTCACTTTTTAAAAATACCAGGTTGTAACCATCTGAAAGAACTTTCTTTATACAACCACACTAGAAGGCTACACACTTACTTTGCCATTATGACTCAAAATTTCTTTTTCTCCTGAGAATTTCTTTTAGAATCTGGAGAAGTCTTTTGGATCTCTTCAGGAGAATGGAGATTTGTCATTAGCCAGAAATCTATTTTGTCTTAATCCAGTGAAGAAGAAAAACTGCTCAAGTAACTTTGCCAAGAAAAAATCATGGACAATCAAGTGTTCATCAAATGAAAATGTGGATTTTGAGGAAGATGTAGGAAGAGCAATGGCTATTATTCTCTGCTTTTTATTCTAAGCAAAAATTAAATGGGTATATAAAGCAAGAAAAATGAGCCAAAGTAACCTTTCTCATCTCCTTCCCAAATATGTGAATGTTGATGCATTTCCTTGGTTTAACTCTTTGTTGAAGAGTCGGTTATGGTTGAACAACAACAACAATTATTTTGGACAGCTAGGTGGTGAAGTGAATAGAGTACTGGGAATAAAGTCAAGTAGACTCATCCTCCTGAGTTCAAATCTGACATCAGACACTAGCTGTGTGACCCTGGGCAAGTCATTTAATAGTGTTTGCCTCAGTTTCCTCATCTGTAGAATGAGCTGGAGAAGCAAATGGCAAACCATTCCAGTATCTGCCGAGAAAAGCCCCACATTGGATAATGAAGTCAGATACAGCTTAAATGACTAAACGATAACAACAAGAACAGTCTGTAGTCAAGGTTGATGAATGAAATGGTTATTCCCACCAGATTATATAAGTTAAGGCCAGAAATGACATTTGATTCTAAAGTAATAAAACTCAAGGCAACAAGCTTTTATTACACAGCAAACACTGACTCATACAAAGAAAGGTAAGAAGAAAGACAGTCCCTATCTGTAAGGAGCTTACATTATAAATGGATGAAGGAGGATAATATATAAAATGGAGCTGAAAAGCATCTGTGTGGTGCAAGGGAAGGCACTGATGAATCATTATCTGATTCTGAGAAGTCTGAAGAGGGAAGCAGGGCTGTTCCCAAAATGGCGGCTCTGGGAGGAACTCACCAATGGATGAATGAGCACACAGGAGCACGGGAGAAAGCAGTTGAAGCATGTTGGAGAGATTTCCTTTTGGAGTATAATTGACTTTGAAGGCAAACGCCAAAGAGAATGTCCAAATACATTTTTACGGCATGGACACACCACTGGGATGCTGATCCAGCCCCCTGAGGTGCACTGCCTTCAACAGTGACTACTTTTGAAAGGGATTTCAGGAATATCTGTTAAAAACATCAACCTCATTACTTTGTAGGGACACAACTCACATATTTGTATATTTATACAAATATCTATATGTATATGTAAATAAGGAGGGAGGTTGGCTTCCCTTTGGGCTAAATTTCTTTCCCCCCTTTGTTTGGATTTGCTTTGTTCTGATTTTTGATCCTGCATGGTATTTGGAGCCTCACTTTCCTTGAAGACCATATAAAAATCACTCAGAAGGTACCATAAAAAGAGAAGAATGATAGTCATCACCCAGCCGCAGTGCCAGTGAGTAGGGTAGCTGCAGGGCTACAGCTGCAGGGCTACGGTTAACCTTGACTAGACTGAGTAGCTGTTGGAGCCTTGGAGATGAGGTTTTAATATGAATGAGTAAATAAAGAATCGCTGTATCTGTTGCTTTCACAGGAGTAAAGGGGGTTAGGTTGCTGCTGGGATCTTATTTGGTCACGGGGGCTGAGTACCAAACCTACTTAAATAGCTCTGGATGAAAAATTTGCAGCCAGAACTCTCTGGGACTCCCGCTCACCTGGATGCCTCTTACTTTCAGAGCCCACAACCGTGAAAGCTTTAGACATAGTAACTCAATTACTTTTATGTTATGCTTTCATTCCAAATGCTGCAAATTCAAATGGCTTGGAAGGCCTGAGCTTTCTAAATTGCTGTGGCTGTCAAGTGAAAACATGGATTTTGAGGAGGTTGTAGGAAAAAGCAATGGCTATTCTCTGCCTTCTATTTTAAGCAAAATTAAAAGGGTATTTACGGCAAAAACAATGAGTAAAAGTAACCTCCCTTATCTCCATCCCAAGTATGAGAATGTTGATGTAGTTCCTTGGTTCAACTGTTTTTTTTTTTAAATTATTACTATTTTTTTCACATTGTTACCATTTACTAATGACTCTTCCTTCTTATGAGGGCAGCTAGGTGATACAGTGGACAGAATGTCATGCCTAGAATCAGGAAGTCCTGAATTCAAATGCAGACTCAGATACTAGTTATTTGACCCAGGGCAAGTCACTTAACTTTCTTTGCCTCAATTTTCCCAGCTGTAAAATGAGCTGGAGAAGGAAATAGCTAACAACTCTAGTCTTTTTTGCCAAGAAAATCCTAAAGAGACCCTAAATCCTAAAGAGGCCCCTGAAAAGTCAGACAAAACTGGAATAACTAAACAACAACGAAGAAATATGGTTAAATGAAACACATCAATCTTTGATGACGTCTGAGAATGCATGCCTCTTTCTATACATATAGACCACCACTTATTTGCCTTCCCATTTTTTTTTAAACCCTTACCTTCTGTCTTGGAGTCAATACTGTGTATTGACTCCAAGGCAGAAGAGTGGTAAGGGTAGGCAATGGGGGTCAAGTGACTTGCCCAGGGTCACACAGCTAGGAAGTGGCTGAGGCCAGACTTGAACCTAGGACCTCCCGCCTCTAGGCCTGGCTCTCAATCCACTGAGCTACCCAGCTGCCCCCTTCCCATTTATTTTTAACTTATTATCAACAAAAAGAGATAGTCCAGTATACAAAGGAAAAGAAACAAAAGAAAAGGATTGTATTTAAAATTGTGAACTTTTGCTTTAGAGAGTTTGTTTAAGTAAGGCTCAGTAAGATTGTAATAATTGGTCTTTGTCCATTTCTGAACTTTTTTGTTTTCTTGTCTGTATTTGAATGTTTTATTGATGGTTCTTCTTCCCTTCCCTTCCCTTCCCTTCCCTTCCCTTCCCTTCCCTTCCCTTCCCTTCCCTTCCCTTC
>NC_058133.1:309885671-309913750 GCF_016433145.1 Gracilinanus agilis
AAGTTACTGTTTTCTGTAAGATGAGAGGGTGACTTGGCAACCTCTAAGTGGTGATAGTGTGGTAAATGTTTAACAATTGGCTTTCTCTGGGGGATAAAATGTACCCACAGTATAGTGAATCTTCAATATTAAAATTTCCTCTCCTATTTTAAGTCTAGACAATGAACAAAAAAATAAATCAATCCCAGATTAGCATTTGTTTGCTGATTTCTGAAGCATAAATGCTCATGCTGAAAATTTCTAAATTAGTAGGTTAACTTCAGCATATTCTTTTCACTAAGATCTCTTCTAACTCCACACTTGTGATCCTATGAACTTAAGGTAATGGGAACCTAAATAAATCAGGAAGTGACAATTTACACCTGAGTGAATTGGCCAAGAGGGGGCAGTTAAATGGCACATAGAGGCTGGGATCTGGAGTCAGGAAGACCTGAGTTCAAATCCAGCCTCAGACTCCTACTGTGTGATCTTAGGCAAGTCACTTGACTCTGTTTACCTCAGTTTCCTCATCTGTAAAATGAGCTGGAGAAGGAAATGGCAAACTGCTCCAGTATCTTTGCCAAGAAAACCCCAAAATAGGGTCATGGAAGAGTTGGACATGACTGAAACAATTCAACAACAATTGACTCAGCATGGCTTTCTCTATACAGACCTTTTTTTATCAACACTCCCTTTGCATTTAAGATATACCATGCTTCCCTTTACTCATCCTTAATCTCACTAGCTCCCTTGCTGCAAAGCAACCCCTCTTTCTACCTTCATTTTCCATGAAATCAACAGTGGCATTGCTATTGGAAAGGGTGTGCCAATTAACTGCTTAAAGGCTTCTCTCACCATTTTGGTCACTTTCCAAACCAAAATATCCCTCTTGACCACCTCTTCCTAGTGAAGTCTCCTCCTATTAAAATGGAAATTCCTTGAGGGCAGGGCTGTCCTCACTTCTGTATTTCTATCTCAAGTGTTTAATACAGTGCATGGCATATAATAAGCATTTAATTTTTCTTTCATACATCCTCAAATCTCATTTTCTCAAGACTATTATGTTCCTGTTACAGTCTGAATATAAAGTACTTTGAAGTTAAAACATTAGAATGGATGAGTGCAATTCAATTTTCTGAAGCCTCTACTGAATCATTGTCCCACTGAGAAGATTGGGAACAACAAGAACTTCCCCAATGTTTCATAAATGTACTTCAGAGATGATGTTACATCATTACAAACTGTGAGGGACTTGGAGTGTTTACTGGAACATCTGGCATTTAATATATTTATTCTGAGATCAAATTTACACTTCTCTGTTTGGCATTTAAAGCTCTTTACAATCTAGTTCTTTCTTGCCTCTTCAGTCTCCCTATCATGTTATTTCCCCAGCATGCACTTTTCATTGGCCTATTATTTTTCACATGATGCTGTATCTTCCATCACAGTACCTTTGTACTGGATGCCCCCCTCTCCCCAAACCTGGAATCCTCTCTCTCCCTCAGCACTTCTTCTCTTGGAAGCCCTGGTTTCCCTCTCAGTTCAATACCACATTCTGTAGGCTATCTTTCTTTGTTCCCCAGCTGGCAGTACCTTACCACCCAAAGCTGCCTGGTGTTTGCTTTATATGTATATATTTTAAATTAAGTATTTATAGATATTTTTTGCTTTTTCACTTCACCAAAATTTCTAACAGTAATATCTCTCTTTCCCCTCCCAGAGAGACATCTCATTTAAAAAATATTATGTTACATTTATTTTTAACATAAGTTTTTATTACTATCTTCTTTCTTCTACATTATCATAGTTATCTTCAGTACTCTTCCTCTTTCCCCTTCCAGAGAGCCAATATTACAATATTTTTAAAGAGAAAAAGAAAATACATCAGCAAAACTGATCAATACATTGAAAAAAATCCCCAAAAATGGACAATGTTTGACATCAGTGGACCTTCCATTTCCGTAAAGGAATGGATTGGGGACATCATCTTATATCTCTTCATTTGAGCCTGGCTTACTTTTCCTAATTTTGTTATATTAGCTTTTGATTTTTTTATGTGTGGTTGTTCTTTTGCATTATTGGTATTGTGTATTTATATTTTTTGGTTCTGCTTACTTCACTCTGCTTTAGTTCATGCAAATCTTTCCATACTTCTTTGTATTCATCACATAAAAAATTCTTTTAGCAGAATTATATTTTATTACATTCATTTATGATAATTTGTTTAGTGATGCTCCAGTTGATTAAATTTACTTAATTCCTAATTCTTTGCTATCACAAAAAGTGTTGCTATTTTGATGTAGATGGTGAGTTTTTTCTTATTCATGGCTTCTTTGAGATATAAGCCCAGTAAGGAAGTTTCTGTTTCAAAGGGGATTTTAGCCACTTTGTGGGCATAATTCCAATTTTTCCCCAAAATGGTCGTACATATCCCCACATATCCAATAAATATGTACTAGTATGTCTATTATTCCACAATTGCAAAAAATTGACTACAGTCATTTTTTGTCATCTTTGACAATTCACAGAGTGTGAAGTGAAATCCCAGGGTTATTTTGATATACATTTCTCTTAGTAGTAATTTTGAGCATTCTTTCATATGGTTGTGAATACTTTGTAATTCTTCTTTTGAGAATTTTTTGTTCATATACTGTGGGGAATGGCTGTTAGTCATACATAAGATATATTATATGATATGTATAATCATATTATATGTATACAATATCTGTATGTACCTTGGATACTAAACTTTTCTCAGAGAAATTTGATATGAAGATTCCCCATATCAACCTTTTCCTTCTTTCTTAGGTGCATTAATTTTGCTGTGCAGAAGCTTTTGGTTTCAAGTAATCAAAATTATCCATTTATCTTTTGTAACTGTTTTTATCTCTTGTCTGGTTAAGAATACCGTTTCTTCTAACAGCTATATGATCTTCTTTTCTAATTTTTTAAAGGTATGATCTTCAGTATTAAAGTTGTGAATGCATTTAAACTGCATTGTGTAATAGTAGAAGGCAGTAGTCTAAGCCTAGTTTTTGCCAAACTGCTCTCGAGTTTTCCCAGCAGTTTTTATCAAGTAAGGAGATTTTTCCTTGATAATTTGTGTTTTCCACTTTGTCACACTGTTTCTGACTCTTTTTTGTCTCATCTGTTCCATTGATCTTTCTCTGTTTTGAAACCGATATCAGATGGTTTTGATGACTACTGTTTTAAGATATATTATGTATATTTTCTATATACCTGTATGCATACAGGTTGTGTCTTTTGTTAGACTGTAAACTTTTTGAGGTCAGGGACTTTTGCTCATTTGTCTTGTATCACCATAACTTAGCATAGTGTCTGACAGATAGTAAGGATTTAATACATGTTTGTTGATTGATTATTTCTTTCCCTTGCTTTTGACTTGAGTAGAAATTCTGCATTGAAGATATGGAAGATGACTTAATCACAAAGTCTGGAAACTGAAGAAGAATTTTCTGGAAGCCTCTTCGTCTCTGCAAGTTTCACGCTGGTAGCTTGGGATGTCTTGCCTCGTAGGGTTACCATTTTGGCCACCAGTTCTTCTTCTTGATGTACTAATGTGAGAAATAATTTGACCCCTGCCCTATTTTAATAGACCTCTGCTCATCTCAATTTTTCTTTTGTAAAACTCCAGGTTAAACACTAATTTGACAAGCATAGCATGAAGGGGACCTTCACCCAGATGTTACGAGCCTCATTGGTAAGCTCCATGATACATTTAAAAGGAAAAATAAAGCCTTTCCACTGAATATTGCTTCCTTTATGATTGTCATTAAGCAAGCTGGGCTGCCTAAATAAGAAACTAAAGTGGGTCTGTTGATAAAGCAGGACTGACGATAAGTGGCACAGAAAGATGAAGTAGGTGAGCTGATTGCTACAAGTCTACCTACTGTTTGGTAGCAATGTGACTAGGGGGCGTACCAAGAGACTGGAGCCCACCAATGAGATCATTCATGGATGCATGGACTAACCACCATGAAAGAATGGGACTGGGCAAGGAAGGTAATAAAAGCTATACTCTGGAGAAGGTCTAGGATCCTATTTGTTAGAGGGGGCCAGTTCTCTCTAATAAATGGTCATTTTTTTCGGAGCTTTGCCCCAGTTGTTTTTATTGTGGATTGGAAAAATTTCTGCCATGATAAGCACTAAAATGTATATCTATTATTTCTGACCTCCAAACACAATGCAGAGTAACTCAGTTAATATGTTGCAACAAAGCTTGGTGACTAGTCTATGTTTCAGTTACCTTGACTGTTGTCTACCTTCCTAGAAGAATACTTCCCCACCAAGACTGAGATCTATTATCCAAGGAAAGGAAGGCATTGCAGTATAATGAATAGGTTGAATGTTGGACAGGGAATGAGGACACTTGGATTCTTGTTTCAGATCTGTGATTCATTAGCTGTAGGATTATGGGCAAGTCATATCACACTTAAAGGTCTTAATTCCCTAATATCTAAATATTAGGAATAATTATTAAACCCATAATACTATAAAATGATTAATACTAATAATTATAATAAATAAATTATTCCTAATAATCTCTTCTCATTTGAAGCTGGCTAACCTAGGGAGCAAAGAGAATGGGAAATAATCCAGCAGAAAATAAGAAAAGATATATCCTAGTATCAAATTTGTGATCTCACTAATCCTTTTGGAAAGTTTTGGCAATAGCGATTCACCTAGAAGGATTGCACTTTGCATCAGGGAGGTACCTATCCCAATAAAATCAGTCATTGAGGTATGATAGTTTGGCACACAAGTTGTCACAGATATAGCCCAAGTGACTGGGAAGGGCAGAGGAAACTCACAGGAGAAGAGAAAGCAACATCAGAATTTTTGGTTCTGCTATAGAATTTCTTATTCATCTGTCCTTAGAGATTTCTGATCTTAATCCCACTTTACCACATGGCAAAGACCCCCACTTCTAGTGAATTCATGAGAAGACATATATCAGAGTCACATGGGATGAGTAGGGATGAACAATTCAATATATGAATTATTGGAAGGAATACTTACAATGGCTCTATCTGGATTTAAAACCCTTCATAACATTCTCTTGTCCTACCTTTTTAATCCCCTCTCTCTTTTTTTAAACCCATACCTTTTGTTTTAGAATCCACACTAAGTATTGATTCTAAGGCAGAGGAATGGTAAGGCTGGGCAACTGGGGTGAGACTTGTCCAGTGTGATGCAGCTAGGAGGTGTCTGAGACCAGATATGAACCCAGATTTCTCCAGGCTCCAGATCTGGAGCTCTTTCCACTGGGCTACCTAGCTGCTCCCCTTTATAGTCTTCTTATATTTTAACTTATCTCCAGGTGCTTTGCTATCTATCAACACTGGCCTTCTTGCTGTTATTCACACAGTAGGCTCTATATCCTGACTGTTTTCAGCAGTCCTTCCCCATGTCGAAATGCTCTATCTCCTCATCTTTTCCTCTTGGCTTCCCTGGCTTCCTTCAAGTCTCAGCTAAAGTCCTGTCTTTTGCAAGAAGTATTTCCTACAGGTTTAGAAGGTAAACAACAAACTGGGAAAATTTTTTTTTGCAACAAGTTTCTATGACAAAAGTTTAATTTCTCAAATATATAGAGAACTAAATCAAATTTATCAGAACATGTTATTTCGTAATTGACAAATGGTCAAAGGATACAAGCAGTTTTCATTTTTTTTAATTTTATAGGCAATGGGGATCAAGTGACTTGCCCAAGGTCACATAGCTGGGAAGTGTCTGAGGTCAGATTTGAACCTAGGACCTCCCGTCTCTAGGCCTGGCTCTCAATCCACTGAGCCACCCAGCTGCCCCACAAGCAGTTTTCAAATGAGGAATTCAAGGCGATCAATAATCATATGAAAAAGTGTTCTAAATCTCTCTTGATTAGAGAAACACAAATTAAAACAACTCTGAGGTACCACCTCACACCTATTAGCCAATTTGACAGTAAAGGAAAGTAATAAATGTTGGAGGAGGAGGTAGCAAAATTGAGAAATGAATGTGTTGTTGGCAGAGCTTTGAACAGATCCAACCATTCTGGAGAGCAATTTGAGACTATGCCTAAATTTTATTGCCACAGGGATATAAAACTGTGCATATGCTTTGCTCCTATAGTACCACTACTAGGTCTGTTTCCCAAAGAGATTTAAGAAAAAGGGGGGAAAGTATCTACTTATAGAAAAACATTTATAGAAGCTCTTTTTGTAGTGGCAAAGAATTGGAAATTGAAGAGATGCCTATCAATTAGGGAATGCCTGAACAAATTGTGGTATATGATAGTGATGGTATACTTTTGTGATATAAGAAGTGATGAGCAGGATGATTTCAAAAAAAGCTGGAAAGATTCACATGAACTGATTACAGAGTGAAATGAGCAGAACTGGACCATCGTACACAGTAACAGCAAAATCGTATGATGTTCAACTATGAAAGATTTAGCTTCTCTCAGACATACAATTATCCAGGACAATTCTGAAGGATTTATGACAAAGAAGACTATCCATTTCCAGAGGAAGAAATGTTGAAGTTGGAGTACAGATCAAAGCATACTCTTTTAGTTTTTTGTGTTTTTATTTTGGGGTTTTGGTTTTATATGAGTATTCTCTTACAACAATGACCAATATGGAAGTAAGTTTTGCATGATAATACATGCATAACCTAGATAAAATTGTTTACCATCTCCAGGAGGGAGGAGGGAGGAGAAGGAAGGAGTCCACAATTTGGATCTTATAATTTCAGATTTGTTGAAAATTGTTATTACATGTAATTGGGGAAAATAAAACATTAAAAATAATTAAAAAAGAAGTCTTTTCAAGTCCCTCTTAATCTTAGTACCATTCCTATGACTACTCCCAACTTACCCTTATAATGTCTTGTTTTATAGTTGTTTATATGTTGTCTCCTCATTAGACTATGAGCTCTTTGAGAGCAGTGTTGGTTTTTGTTTTTATTTTTAAATTTTATTTTTGTTTATATTTACTTCATTTGTTTTTGTTTTTGTTTTTTAAAATTTTGCTCAGTTCTTAGCACAGTGCCTGGCACATAGTTGGCCCTTAATAAATGATAGTTGTCTCGCTGATATTGATGAGATCACAGATTCAACAGAGTATTAGAGTGACTCAAGTAAAAGATCACCATTCAAAACTGGGTATTTAAAAAGATATTTAAAACTGAGGAATGCCAATAGCCACATAATACAAGTTATACTTATAATATAAGAGATGGCATGGTGTGGTGCAAAGGGCAACTGACCTTAGACTCAGGAAGACTTGGATTCTTGGCTCACTTCTGACACATATTGGCTGTGTGATCTTGGTCACATCACTTAATCTTTGTCCACCAGATAATCCCCAAAGGCTATGAGTTGCAAAGTGTTTGTCAACCTGAATTGTAGAGAGAATTTCCTCATCAGGGACTTTCTACATCGATGAAACCACAGATCATTTTCAAAAAAAGTCTTTATTTATATAATACCTGGGATGCTATGAGAGGCTCAAATGAAATAATGTGTAAAGTGCTTTGCAAACCATAAAGCATTATTTAAAAGACAGGTCTAATTATTGCCAGTAGTAGTACTACACAGAGAAATAGAGAAAATGTCATTAAAAACCAAAAGAATGCAAACAGTCATTTTTGTTTTTGTATCCCCTGTTTGTAGAACAGGAAGGTAGGTGGTGTGGTGGATAGAGTATTGGTCCTGGAGTCAGGAAAACCCAAGTTCAAATCTAAGCTCAGATATTTACTAGCTGTGTGACCCTGGGCTAGTCATTTAACCCTACTTGTATCAGTTTCCTCATCCGTAGAATGAGCTGGAGAAGGAAATGGCAAATCATTCCAATATATTGAACCCCAAATGGGTTCACAAAAAGTTGACACAAATGAAATGACTGAACAACAATTCCCCTTTTCCCCTCTTTAAACCCTTACCTTCCATCTTGGAATGAATACTGTGTATTGGTTCTAAGTCAGAAGAGCAGTAAGGGCAGGCAATGGGGTTAAGTGACATTCCCAGAGTCACACAGCTGGGAAGCATCTGAGGTCATATTTGAACCCAGGACTTCTTATCTCTGACCTGGCTCTCAATCTACTGAGCCACCTAGTTGCCTCCTGACCAACAATTTCTAGAACAATACTTGTCACATAGTAGGTTCTTAATAAATGCCTATTGATTGATAGGAGAAAAGAATGTTTCAATGACAGAGAGAAAAAGAAATGACCTTGGGTAAGCAGAAAGGAACAAAAATGTCTGATTTTGAAATCAAAAGAAATGTTTTTCCTTCCTGCCCCCTATTAAAAACCATCTATATAGTTCTTTAAGACAAAGAACCACAGAAATAGAGCCAATTGTAACCAAGTTCTTAAAAAAGAACAAAAGCAAATCAAGTGTAAATAATAGTAAAAATCTAAAGGATGACCTAAATATCTCAATCACATGCTCTCCAGGCACCTAGCGTGAGCTCACTGGGTCTTGAATTTGATTCCCTAGAAACAGATCCTCATTCAGCTCACAAACCACAGTATTTCTAGGAAGGAACGAACCTTAAATTCAAATTGTATTTTATAGTCTAAGTAAAATCTGGAAATACATCTGGTATATGCCTCTATAAATTCTAGTTACTGGATATTTTCATCATTGTGTGTTAGTGGAAAAATGCAATAGGATGCCATTTCACCAGGCTAATATCAAATAGAAGAGACAAAGTGACACAATGGATAGATCAAGGATTCTTAATATGGGGTCTACCAATCTCTAATGGGTCAGCAGATAAGTTTCAGTGGGTTTCCAAACTAGGATGGGAAAACTCTACATTTTTATTTTGACTAATCTTTGGTTTTCTTTCTTATCCTGTGAATTTTATTTTATACGTGCAAAAACATTCTGAAAAAGGGTCCATTGATTTTACTATATGGCCAAACGAATCTATAATACTCTCAAAAAAGTTAAGAATCCCTGGATTAGGAATCAGGAAAACCCAGGTTCATATCCTGCCTATAACACATACCAGCTTTATCTACTAGGGCTCCCAGTTAAGTCTATAGAACTATTAATTAATTAACTATTTAATTAATTGTTTTGTCTTTCAGACATAATTTATTTTAATTTATTTTTAATTTTTAAAATTTTATTTAATTGATTAAGAAAAATTTTCCATGGTTACATGATTTACATTCTTTCTCTCCCCTCCTCCCATCCCCCTCCCATAGGCAATGTGCAATTCCACTGGGTTTTACATATGTCATAAGTAGAGGAGAATTGTAAATAATAGTCCCTAACCATTTAGATACCATTTCACACTAACAATTTAGCAGATAATTTGGACATTAGATGTAGAGGAAGTGCAGAAAGGGCTAGGGAAGTTCAAAAATGTTTAGTGAGCTAAGCTAGTGCAGGGAAAACATAAGAATAAAATATATAAATGTTGTTGGACAGATAACTAAGAATCCTAACATACTAAAATAGATTCTCTATATAAAAACTAGCATTGCATTTAAAACATAGGTAGTTTAAACATAATTTGATAACATCTAGGAATAATAAGTTAGTTGTATTGCATTACTTGATAGACATATATTAAAAGTAGAAACAAGTTAAAATTCTGTTACATCATAGATGGGTTAAATAATAACTTAGAAGAGTTTAAGGGTAAGAAAATTGTTAGACATTGTGCTCAATGGAAAACTTTTCTTGTTTCAAAATTGTTTTAAACACTGTAAATATTGTTATATAACTTGCAACCCTCATCTCCCTACCAACCTCTCAAAAACTCATCTTAGAATAGGGATAGATAATTAGTTTGGTGATAAGACAAGATAAGGATTTATTATTTTGGAGGGAGTGGGAACATAAGATAAGAATAGAAAATAGGGATGCATGAATTAAGTAGGACTTTTCCCAAAAGTCCCAACACCCAAAACCGGGATGCTGTAAGGATGGAATTTGTGCAAGGGGGATGGGACAAAAGGAGCCAGAGAAGGAGTTGCTGACAGTTGGTGACAGTTACTGAGAGTTGAGAGACCAGAGAGAATTCTGGGTAATTCTCCAGAGGAGGAAGGGGAGGGGAGGAGAGGTCTTCCAGCGGAAGACTGAGGAGAGGGGGTGGACAACCCAATCTGGATCCAGTCCTGAGGGCTTCCTGAGGCTCTTTGTTTTGGAAACTGAACCTTGATTCCCTGTTCAAAGATTCCATCACATCTCACCCAGCAAGACTTCAACCATAGAGTCAGCTAAGTTTTTGGACTCCATTTTGGGAGAGATTTCTTAATCTCCTTCCTCCATTACCCAACCTTGCTGAGAGATCCTTTCTGGTCTAACTTACAATTATAGAAAGGATAGAAATAGAAATAGAAATAGAAATAGAAACAGAAGGGGAAGGGGTGAGGGAAGAATCTTGGGAGTGGGAACCCTAAAGATTCCCACCTGAGTGATAGATCCCATAGAAATAGAGAAGAGGGCACCCCAAAATCCCTCTGCCCTACACCCCTTTCCCCAAACCCTAAATTGCCAATAATAAAAGCCATTCATTAGTCAGATAGTGTTCCAGAGTGCCTGAGAGACAATGAGGGGGAGGGGAATCATAGCTTGGTCTGGCTGCCTCCATCTTGAAGCCAGACCACCCGCTGTGAAGTTGACTGACCTTGAGGGAGGCTTGTGTGAACCCCGCCCTCATTCAGAATCAGATTGGGCTACCACATACCTCATCTTATAGAGAAGTCTTGCCCCAAACTCTTGTGGGGCGGCACTACCATCCAGGTCACCCTGTTTTGGGGTGACACCCCTCAAAGTCTCCCAGTGTATATTTGGTGTGAGGGGAGAGCTAGAAGAGAGTCCCACCTCATAGACTCTCTCTCTCTCTCCTCCCACTATCATAACATCCCTAACTGGCTCTCTTTATTATTACACATTGATCAAGACCTATTTTCATATTATTGATATTTGCACTGGGGTGATTGTTTAGAGTTTACAACCCCAATTATATCTCCATTGACCCACGTGATAAAGCAGTTGTTTTTCTTCTGTGTTTCTACTTCCACAGTTCTTTCTCTGGGTGTGAATAGCGTCCCTCGGAATTGTCCTGGGTTATTGCATTGCTACTAGTAGAGAAGTCCATTACGTTTGATTGTGCAATAGTGTATCTGTGTACAATGTTCTCCTGGTTCTGCTCCTTTCACTCTGAATCAATTCCTGGAGGTCCTTCCAGTTCATATGGAATTTATAGGACTATTAAAATATACATGAGCTACCCTTTCATCCCTGGAGGTAGGTTTTATATGGAGAGTTCCAAACATTGATGAAATAACAGATTTGGACAAGCACATACACACACAGAGCTACATTTATGTCAAGTAAACAAGAGATATCTGTGAAACATGAATGATGGAATTATGGATGGAGCACTTGACTTGGAGTCTGGAAGACCCGAATTCAAATCTTGCCTTTGCCAGTTATGAACTTTTTGTTTTTGGCAAGTTTCTTAATTTTACTTTGTCTACTTTTTCTCTTCTGTAAAATGTGGGGGGGTGGGGGTGGATTCAGCTTCTAAATCCCTTTCAAGTTCTAAATCTATGAGCCTAATAAGATATTTATGAAATACCAACTTTGCATTGGATACTGTACTGGGTGCTAGGGATAATGCCCTCATAAAGTTTGCTCTCTGACAAATAAGTATAATAGACCCATATACATAAATTAGAGAGGAACTCAACAAAATATTAGGTGAGAACAGGCAGTAGAGAGACACTGAAAGGCTTCATAGAGTAGGTAGCATTTGAATTATTGAGGGGGAGAAGATAGAAATGATCTTTTAGGTAACTGATGATTGTCACAACAACTGCATCAATAAACTGGGTCAGTGCTATAGGAGGAAGAAAAGGTCAACAAGGAAATATAATTGTGGTGTTGGCAAAGCTGAATATAGATGACCTATGGCCATTTCTCAAGTAATTGTCAGGTGTGCCTAAAGCTACATCTGTGACTCATTTAATGCAATAAATCTATTTTTGAAAAGTTTTACTTTAACTAAAATTTTTTTTTGAAAATCCAATCACATTTTAAAGCCCAAGGGGAACTTGCTATTTAAAGGATTCCCAAGATAGTTAAAAAAAGGCAAAATATCCTTTTGTAAATTGAGTAATTATTCCCTAATTGGTCTTTTTGGGCAAGTTTAGAGTTTCACATTGCAGGTTTACATCTTACGGATTGTTATTCATAATTACATGGTATTAAGGAGGGAGAGCAAATTAAACCCAGCATTCAGCCATCATTGGAAAAGACTAGCATGTAAAGAGATAATAAGTAGAGAGCGCTTTACTATGTGAAATCTATCAATCAACAAGCATTTTATAGTAATAATAATAACATGGTGTTTACATATGGTACTTCATTTGATTTTTTGAGCAACCCAAGAAGGTAAGTACTATTATTATCCTCATTCCATAGATGAGGAAATGGAATCCAGTAGTGGGTAAGAGACTTACCTAGGGCCACATAGGAAGCAAATATCTGAGGTAGGTTTTAAAATCCAGACTTTTGGACTTCAAATCCACCATTCTATCCACTGTACCATCTAGCTGTCCTTGAAGTGAAATGATTACTATGTGCCAGGCATCATAGGATATGAAAACAAATATTAAATTGTTCCTACCCTCAAGTAGCTTACATTTCATTTGAGGGAACAAAATATATGCGTATAAGAATACATGTAAAATACAGACAAAGCAAATTAAAGATAAGTCTAGGATAGTGGAGAGGCACTAGCAATTAGAGGATTAGGAATATTTAGTAGGAAGTAGCTGGAAACTTAAAATAAATCCTTGCAAAAGCAGTTGAATAAACTGTTAACTATTTGTAAAAACGCTGGCTTTAAGAAGCCCTTGAAACACTCAAAACTATAATTTAGAAAAGAAATGAACATTTACAGAATGGGATAGAAAGGCAAGCACATTCTATCACCTCACCATGCAGTTGATCTAGGCCATTTATAGGCTTTCTAACAAGCTGTGCGGTGGACAGTACACATATCATATTTGCCATTCACATTTCTCTTGTGCAGTAGTAATTTAAAGCCCAAGACCTTTGGCTGTGAATTCATCCTTCCATTTGAACTAATGAGAACCTGCAGATCCTTTTCAGTGCCAGGACTGTGTCCCTCCCCATAAAAGAGCTGGCTAGTGAACAGTACTGTCCAATAACACCCTCCAGGAGGTAAAAGAGAGAGCTGAAGCATTGCAGGGCTAAGACAGGAAGAAGGATGGAGGGCAGAAGAAGGACAAAAAGACAGAGGCAAAGATATATCCCATAGTTAAAGAAGGCAAAACAAATATCTGATTCTTCTTTAAAATTTCATTTTTTCAATTAGTGAACATTTTTTTCTTTTTTCCCTTCCACTTTCCCACCCTATCTCAAAAAAAAAAAAAAAAGGAAAAACATAATCCTTGTAACAAATATGCATGGTCTAGCAAAGACGTTTCCTACACTGACCATGTTTAAAAAAACACATCTTTTTCATTTTTAAGACTTTTTTTTGGTGTAGTTGTTTGGAGGTGGGTTTGGGTAAACTCAGAACATTCCATATTCGGCCGTCTTGGCTACCAGAAATACGACTGCCCTCTTGTTCATTTTTCATTCTGAGTCCATGATCTCTGACAAGAAGTGTACCCTCATTGGTTACCCAGGATCATAGTTGCTATTGCATTGATCAAACTTCTTATATTCTTCAATATTAAAAGGGAAGACTTTAGAGAAAACTGGAAAGATTTGTGTGATTGATGCAGAGTGAAGTGAACAGAAGCAGGAAAACAATTTGTATAACTGTAGAGAGGGAGGCTGTCCCTTACCTTAGCATGGTGGGGATGGGGGTGGTGGTGGTGTTATCAAATGTGACACCAAAGAGAGACAAGAATATTTATACCAATGTCTTCTTCTCCAAGGAAGACATTAATTCCTTCCAGAAGGGGAATAAGAGATTGGAACCAGAGTCACACAAACAGTATGTGTCAGGGGCAATATTTGAACCCAGGTCTTCCTGGTTTTAAGACTAGCTCTCCATCCACTATACCATGCTGCCAATCTATATGCGTTTTCCAAAGTAGTGACTTTTCAAGTTCAGCATGGGCATCCAGTTATCGTAATATAACACTTTTTGTTTAAGGTAGCTGAATGGCTACCTTAAACAGCTGATGGTTAGAGAGCTAGGCCTGGAGTCAGGAAGATCCAAGCTCAAATCAGACCTCAGATACTTAGTAATTCTGTGGCCCTGGCCAAGGCATTTAATTCCTGCCTGCCTCAGTTTCTGCAACTGTAAAATGGTTATAATAATATCACCTATCTCCTAGAGTTGATGTGAGGATCAAAGGAAATATTGGTAAAAGCACTCAGCACAGTGCCTGGCATATAGGAGGTAATTAATATACTTGTTTCTTTCCTTTCCTTAAAGGGAAGCTGGAAACATGCTTTGAAATGCTCATTTTGGAAAAGGTACTGTAATGATCAGAAAAGAACCTTTCAAATGTGTGGTCTCCTTCATATTGAAAAGCAAATAGTACAGGAAAAGCTTAGCTTTTTCAGATAAGCCTCACATCTAAAGAAAGCTTATTGTAGCTTCCAAACCCCAATTGTTTCTCTACTGCATACAAATCCCAGAGTTTATCAGTTTGCATTTGTCTCCTGAAGAATAACTGAAGTCAGGAATTAATTCTCAGGTCCGTAGGGAAAACTTCCATGTTCGGCATTAATAACTATAAGACAGTCATTTTTTCTAGCAAATATTGAAGATGGATAATTCTCTGCCATAATTTCTGACCCAGAATCAGCAGTGCCTCGTAGATGAAGAGCCCCTACCTTAGAGTCAGGAAGATCTGGGTTCAAGACCTGCTTCTAATCATGCTGTCCATGTAACCCTGGACAAATCACTCAATCTCTCAATGCCTCAGGCTTCTCCTTAAAGATACCAATTACAAATTACTGATCTATATAAGTGGAGGCAATTTCCATACCAGGGCAACCCCATACCAAAAAAAAAATCACAGGTCTGGATCCCTTATTTTCTTCAACCAAAAAAGAAACGATTGGCTATTCTTAATAAATAGGACTTTGAAAACTGCGCACTTATAACATAATGCCTCTTATTCAGACACGTTTTCCACATGATGGTTCTTGTTACCTGCCTCTTAAAGGATTTACTAGAGTATAAAATATAAAAGAAAAAAAGCTTTCACAGAGTGATCTATATCGGTCCATCTTTTCTCCTGTGAAAGGTAAGCTTTGAGAAGCTCCATTTCTATTCTAGGCTTTCCATTAGTGTCACACATCTCCTGCCCTGCTTCCATTTTCCTCCCCCATCTCCATCCTTAATTCTTACTCTTGCCTGGTAATCTTTTTATATTTTTTCCTTCATTGTAGGTCCCCTGTTAGTCATGCCAGGGAATTGACTATTGCCTTAAATAGTACATAGATAGATGCTCCCAATTCAAGTGAAGTATTCGTTCAGCACCATCTTCTTTGCACCTCTTGTTCCATCTCCTTGTTAAGCTTCTGATTCTTCTTGCTTAAATCTCTTCGTATAGGTCCTAGATGTCTCTCCTGTTTCCCCAGCCTCTTTACCTGGGCTTGGGCTTCTGATCTCTGCTGCCAAGCCTGGCTTTCTGAATCCTAAGCCTGCTCTGATTTCTGAGACTTGTCTGACACTTTGAGCCTTGCTGGACAACCTAATTTTGACTCCTCGCTTGGCTCTGACCTTGGGTACTGACACATCTCTCTACTTTAAATTTCTCGTTTGATTCTAGCATGGCTCAGTGCTGGACTTGGAATTAAGAGAGATTGTGTTTAAATCCTTGCCTCTAATTTTAGCCACATGACCATGACCAAGTCACTTATTCCTTCTGAGCCTCAGCTTCTTTATCTATAAAATGGTGATAATACTTGTGTCACAAAATTCTGAGGCTCAAATGAAGCTTTTATATGTACATACATATATGTAGTACATTGCAAATCTCAAAGTGCTATACTACGTATAGTTATTATTATTATTCTGCATTTCTGGCTTCACTTTGACCATCAGGTTTTTGGTCTTTGTCTAGCTACAGGGATTTAGTCTTGGTACTGCCCGTCCCTTTCCTATAATCCTTGCTTCAACTGTCCTGGTCCTAGCTCTCTTTATCTTCTTGCATGCCCAGCCTGTTGCTGTCTAGATGCTCAATACTGACATCTAAACCCTGCCAAGAAGCACGCCTCTAGCCATTAAGGATAATCTTAATGGATGGTGATGGGTCAGATGCTACCTTTTGAAAGGGGAAAAAAATAACTGTCAGAACTTTCAGTTATCCTCAAAAACCTAATGAAGGTAGTTAAAGGCTCCTGTGGGATCTTATGTTCAGTATTTTTATATCTAGTAGAAGAAGTGGTTCACAGCTTTATCCTTGAGAAATGTACAATCAGTTTTCAACAATTAGCTAGCTTTATCTAGAGAGCCACACTTGAGTAATTTCCTGCACTCAAGGTATCTTATTCTAGCTTCAAAAGGCATAATGGGCTCCCCAGTAATTTTCTTTCATGAAAGCATGTTGATAGCTTGCTAAACTGGGATTAATATGATCCAGACCATTTTTTTGTTCTAAGCCTTAATTTTATTTTATTTTTTAATTGCCAAATTGTAAAAGGACTTTATTTTATTTTATTTTATTTTTTAAGATTTGAATATTTTATTTTTTTAGAAAAATTTTCCATGGTTACATGATTCTTGTTTTTACTTTCCCCTTCACCCTCTTCTTTTCCCCCTCCCATATCCAATGCACATTTCCATTGGTTTTAACATGTGTCATCAATCAAGACTTATTTACATATTATTGATAGTTGCATTGGTATGGTTGTTTCGAGTCTACATCCTCAACCATGTCCACATCAACCCATGTATTCAAGCAGTTGTTTTTCTTCTGTGTTTCCACTCCTGCAGTTCTTCCTCTGAACGTGGGTAGCATTCTTTTTCACAAATCCCTCGGAATTGTCCTGGATCATTGCATTGCTGCTAGTACAGAAGTCCATTACATTCGATTTTACCACGGTGTTTCAGTCTCTGTATACAATGTTCTTCTGGCTCTGCTCGTTTCACTCTGCATCAATTGCTGGAGGTCTTTCCAGTTCACATAGAATTCCTCCAGTTTATTATTCCTTTGAGCACAATAGTATTCCATTACCAGCATATACCACAATTTGTTCAGCCATTCCCCAATTGAAGGGCAGACCCTTGTTTTCCAGTTTTTTGCCACCACAAAAAGCATGGCTATAAATATTTTTGTACAAGTCTGTTTATCTATTATCTCTTTAGGGTACAAAAACCCAGCAATGCTATGGCTGGATTGAAGGGCAGGCAGTCTTTTAGAGCTGATCCAGACCATTTTTAGTTTTCTCTTGAAAATACTCATAGCCTGATTAAAAAAAGAAATTAATAGTTTATGTAGCAGTGGAAATCACTTCAGTGGAGTGAAAAGACTATTGGTCGGGGTATTTGGAGACTAGTCTTAGGTTGATCTCAAAGATTAACTCTGTGACCTAATCTCCATGTGTCCCTGCAACCTGAATGTTGGTGGAGGGAGAGGAAGGAAGAGGAATAAGAAAAAGGAATGAATTTATTGCAGAGTAGGAGAGAGGAGCTACAACAACTCTTATCCTGTAGAATACAAACAAGAACATGGTTATTAATATAGGACCTGAATGGGGAGATGAATAGTTAATGGAAACAGCAATTATGAAGGAACAGTAGGTTTTTTCCAAATAGTAATTGAACCTCTCATGCTGCTGACCCATTAGTGTTGATAGGGATCCAAGGAGGTATGTATGTTAGAAGCAGGACTATAATTAGAGCAGGGCAATGGGGCTTTGTCTAAGAGTGTTGATGCTTGTTAGTACCAAAAGCCCTTGTAGATATCCAACAGCATAGAAAAAACAGTGTTATCTCCTTGTTAGCAAGAATAGTTAATTTTTAAAAATCCTTACCTTCTGTCTTAGCTTCAGTTCTAAGATGGAAGAATGGTAAATGCTAGGCAATCTGGGTTAAATGGCTTGCCCAAGATTACACAGCTAGGAATATATCTGAGGCTAGATTTGAACTCAAGTCCTCCTGACTCCAGACCTGGTCCTCTATTGACTGTGCTACCTAGTTGCCCCAAGAATAGTTAATTAAAATAGGAAGCTACCCCATAGCTTCTCACCTCATATGCAAAACCTCACTAGTAAAAATATTACTCTAGTGTTTTGGAGCCCCCTTCCTGACTTCTGCCTTAACTTGGGGGCATCATTTTGGACCACTTAGCCTGTTAACAGTTCATGGTCCTTGCCTCAAGCACAAAAATTCCCAATGATGGTTCTGGTCATTAAATAGGATATTTAATGGTGATGGTGATATCATGGCCATCTCTTCTCTGCTTATTCAGTTGAATATTGTGCCATTAACTGAATTTCTCAGCTGAGTGGAATGTCCAACCTAAGTCAGATGTGGCAACTCTCAGCTATGGCGGTGGGAAATAGCTGGGAGGAGGTAGATAGGACCTGAAGCTTTCAATGAAGTCAGAAAAGAGCAGTAATGGATGGTCTGGCACAGTCAAGGTAAGCGGAATAGATGTGGAGGTCAGTAGAAAGTATTGGTTGGGTAGCTTGATGGCCCTACCCACCACTATGTGGACCTGAGTGAGACAAAAACACAGTTTTCTAACTGTAAGTTGTCCATCTATTGCATACATATTTTTGGCCTCTAACAGAAAAGTACATCATTTTATAGGTTGATCAAACATTTCAAATCATATGTGTGAAAAAAGAAGAGTATTTATTATGTTTTTACTATTTGCCATCCACTGTGCTATGTGCTAACAATAAAAATACAAAACAATCTCTGCCTTCAGAGGGATTACATTCTAAAGCGGGAGACAACATATAGAAGGGAGTGGTGGCTAGGGAAGGGAATCATGGTTAAGGGAAGTCCCAAAGATGAGGAAGGGCACAATAGGATGACCAATTGACATGCTCTTTCCAGATGCATTTGTAGTATTGATTTGATAACTACTCTTAGAGCAAGTGAAGCAGCATGGCATAGTGGACTGAGAGCCAGACTTAAAGACAGGAAGATCTGGGTTCAAGTTCCCCCTCTGATGTATATTGGCTATGTGATCTTGAGCAAGTTGCTTAATACTTTAGTGCTATAGACAACTTTAAGACTGAGGTGCTGATAGAAAAACTAGAAAGACTTACATGAACTGATGAAAAATAAAGTGAGCAGAACAGGAAGAACATTATATATAGCAATAGCAATATTGCATGATGAACATCTGCGAATGACCTATTTATTCTCTGTAATACAGTGATCCAAGACAATTCCAAAGACTCATGATGAAAAATACCATCTGCCTCCAGAGAAAGGACTGATGGAATCTGAATGCAGACTCCAAAATATTATCTTTCACTGCCTTTCTTCATTTTTAATGAAGAAATTAAATAAAAATAAAAGAATCATTAGAAAATTATTAGAAAAAGAAAGCAAAAATCTTCCACAAAATGACTAATATGGAAAAATGCTTTACAAGATTGCACATGTAGATAACACATATATAACCCAGGGCCTGTCAGCTCCGGGAGGGGGTAGGGGAGAAGGGAGGGAGAGAATGAATCACTTAACCATAAAAAAGTATTTATAAAAAAAAGAAATTAAAAACAAACAAACAAATAAATAAATAAAATTTCAGTATGAACATTTGCACTTCAGAAATAAAAAATGCAAAAAAATAATAAAAATTATAAGATCAGACATGTAAATCTGTATTGGGTTGCTTGCTGTCTCAGAATGGGAGGAGAGGGAGGGAGACAATTTGGAACTCAAGATAAAAAATGTTAAAAATTATTTTTACACGCAATTGAAGGAAAAATCAAATATTATTTTAAAAATAAATTCTTCATAGAGGAAAAAGAAAAAAAAGACTAAGGTGTTGACCTGCAATGGTAGAATGAGTTATGTTGCTCAAAAGTTTCCTTTACTAATGACCTCACAGGTCTAGTTCCAATATCAGAGAAAGAAAGGAAGGGTACCTATATTGGCAGGAAGGAAAACAAGTAGGTAAAGGCAAGGCTACGTTGTCCCAGGGAGGGCAACAAAGAGGTAAAGGCAAGGCTACATTGTCCCAGGGAGGGCAATCCCAATGGCTTAGCTCCATCTAGGCAACGTGTAACGCCAGCTGATCTGATACAATAGTTCAGACGTGAGACAGATCCTTTTGGTAGTCCCTCTTAATAGACCACATATAGTCAGCTTGGACTTTCAGGGTCCCTTTGACATGGTCTGAAAATGAGTGATACAGTGAGTTATCTGGCTTGAATATTTCCATTTCATCCATCCTATCAGCATTTGTATAGACACAGCTAGAGAGCGTGTCATTCTTTCCTTTTTTGAGTGAACTCTTTTGATGCTGTGTGTCTGGGTCAGGATGTACATTTTACTTATATGTACAGTTTTAAAGTCATTTCTGGGAGGCATGTATATAGCTTCTCTGATAGTGTGTGTGTGTGTGTGTGTGTGTGTGTGTGAAGCTTTCATGTGGCATGAAACAAAGCTAGATTAACTACTAGATGTAGATCACCCATAAATCTTATACCCCTAAGGCAGATTTGGCTCTGTGTGTGTGTGAGTTGTCTATTAAAAATGGTTATGGTTTTCTTTTATATACCAAGAGTTGAGTAATTAATTATCCACCAGTCACGGGTGATGGTAACAGTAACCTGCAGACAAAGCCCCCCCCACCCCACCCCACTATTATTAGTGAGAATAATAAGAGATTTGCTAGTGCCTGTTTAAGCAGCATTGCTACTTTTACATAGTCATCCTCCCTCAGTCTCACAGAGAGAGAAATACACCTGGATGAAAGCTTGTCCCCAAATAGCTGTTAAATAGCAGAGAAAGACAGGAAAGAAAAGCTCTTACTTCTGACAAAAGCAGCATTTTCTAGAAAGAAAAGCTTTGTTAATTCTTGTTTCAATGGTGTTCGGCTCATAGCCATATTTTATTCTTTGCCTTCCTTTTTTGTTAATAATACTTAGTAATCATGTATGTCCAGATCCCTGGGAGGTAAGTTAATATTATTCTTACTATCAAAGCCTCTTTCATTTGGGCTCCCTTATTATTATGGAAAATACCAGAGATGTTTGGGTCATAGTCTTATGAATTGGTGAGCAAGTCACAGGTCCTTGGTTGATAAATTCCTTGGGGCTTGTGAAATGTGTCCCTGGAGTAACTGTTGACCAAATCTGGCAATCAGCCCTATTTGAATATTCACATTCTCCTCAGAACAGCTGGAGACCTAGCAGCACATGATTCATTGGCTTTATCGGTGGTTTCATATTGAATAAAGTAGCTTTATGAAAATCAATAGAGTGACTACAATTACCAAGTGCATTACTTCAGAGATATTAAGAGCCATAAATCAAATGTGACAGCTGAAGAATAATGATATTATGTACAAACAAGAAGGAGTGCTATCAGCAGGAAAAAAAAGTGGTCAGGATGCTCTTCTATTATTTCTTAGGTATTTCTTCTTAGAAATAAACTATTGGTATTTGTTTTTTTTAAATCTGATACTATTAAGACAATTTGTTATCATATTTGCAAAATCAAACATATTGCTACAACCACTGATAGGCTGTTGGAAGGGTGAAGGAATTTAATTTTAATGAAAAATTTGGTGACAGTGCTTTCTATTTGACTTGTTATGTTTTAATTCCATTCAAATAAATACATTTATTAAGCACTTAATGTATGCCAAGTACTGTGCTAGGTATTAGAGACAGAAAGAAAAATGAAATAGCTCCTGACTTCAGGGACCTTACATTATACTTAGAGGAAGCAACTTAAACAAGGATAACAAGTAAATACATAAACAGATACCATATCAGTTCTTTGGTTGTTTTAGTCATGTCTGATACTTCCAGATCCCTTTTACGGTTTTCTTGGCAAAGATCTTGGAGTGGTTTGCCATTTCTTTCTACAACTCATTTTACAGATGATGAAACGGAGGCAGACAGAATCAAGTGACTTACCCAGAATCACACAACCAGTAAGCAGCTGACACTGGATTTGAACTCAGGTCTTCTTGACTACAGGCCCAGTATCTAACCACTATGTCACCTTGTTACCTATTATCAAATTGGTGCAAAATAATTTTGTGGAGGGATGAAACATTAACAATTGGGGGAATCAAGGAAGACCTCTTGTAAGATGTGGCTGTTAAAGAGAGCTAGGGATTCTGAGTTAGAGAGGTTAGGAGAGAGAACGTTATAGGTGAGGGAAACAGCTAATACAAAGAGCCAGATGTGAGAAGTAGGTTGTCATATATGATAAATATTATTTAAATTAGTTTAGTTGGAAAGTGGCATGTGAGGAGAACTGAAATCAATCTGGAAAGACACGTTGGAACCCAATTGTAAAGGACTTTAAATGCCAAATAAAAGGATATGCATTTTAGTCTAGACCAGAAGTCCCTGATGTTTGTGGCATGGTTCACCTGACACAGAAATATCCAAAGGATAAGGGACCATAGAAATAGTTTGGTCCAACTACCACATTTCTAGATGAGGAAACAGACACAGGGAAGTGAGATGATTTGTTCAATATCGCATAGCTAGTTTGTCAAAAAGTCGGATCTAGAACCCAGTTCTCTTCACCTTTCATCTAATGCTCTTTTATTTTTTCTTCTTTTTACCCTTGTAGTTTTCCACTACCAAAGTAGTCTCTCTCACTCTCTCTCTCTCTCTCTCTCTCTCTCTCTCTCTCTCTCTCTGGCAAAGAAATGTTTTTCCAACTTAATAAGCAATCAAGTAAAATCAAATGTATTGGGCATGTTTGGTATTTTACTTTGAAGTATTAAAAATGTTAAGGTTTCCTTTTTAATACATTTCCATGTTCAAGGAAGAATTCATCGAGGGCAATAAACTTGTCTCAGAGGCACTAGCATATAAACATTTGGTTTGGAATCTTGGCATTGAACAGATCAGCAAGTTCCTCTGTTATCTGACTTTGTGTACTTAGAATCCTGTCCTTTAACTCAACGTATAGCATCCTTTGCCCTTTTCCTCTCTCCTCAATTGACGCCATGCCTCTCTAGTTTACTTACATCTCAACATATTCCCCATTACACTCATTCTGACCCTCAACAATCTGTTGACCTCTGAAGATAATGCCATTCTAGTACTTTTATCTTTTTCCTAACCTTGTCACTGTCATTTACTGAATTCCATGTTGCTTTTCTGTCTTCCTTATTGAATTTGGAACCTTGTACACCGGCTTTATTTTAACCTGTCCCTGGACACATCTTCAATATTCTTCTGAAAGCCCTCCTAATAACCTGATAATCATGTTTTCTCTTATGGTCTCTATCTTAATTCTTCTTCAGCTTCCAACTGGATATCTTCTCTTGCCTTTTTTGAATTGTTTTATACACTTGAACACTGCAAGTTTCCCTTTGTAAGGATCATCATCATAACTGGCATTTATATAGTCCCTTCACTGTTGCTTTCAGTGTCTTGATCCCTTCTTATTCTTTAAACTCTTACTTTCTGTCTTAGAAGCAATACTGCATACTGGTTCTAAGGAAGAAGCGTGGTAAGGGCTAGGCAGGGGAGGTCAAGTGACTTGCCCAGGGTCACACAGCTAGGAAGTGTCTGATGCTATATTTGAATCCAGGACCTCCCATCTCCAGGCCTGGCTCTCCATCCACTGAACCACTCGACCACCTCTTCTTCTTCTTCTTTCAATTTATCACTCCTATTCTTGTTATACCTGCCTCCATTGATTCCATGGTCATCCATTTCTATGATCCTATGTCCTTACCTTCATTATGGAATTCTCTCCTTGGAATTTTGCCAGTGCTGCTCTATTAAATTCCAATTCTGGGTAATTTTCTTCATTCTTCTTCTCTACTTCTATTCCAAGGTCACTCACTAAGTGCTGCTGGAGAAAGTTATAAACCTATGTTGATTGACTCTACTATAGATTTATGCTATCTCAGTCTCCCCTAGTAGCAGGGAATACAGCTACCACATCTGACTCCCCTTGCCTTTGGTAACATGACACTGTCCAGGTTTTACCTCTCTAAATTCTTTCTTCTCTCTTTGCTGGACTCTCTTCCTCCTCTCAGCCCCTAAATTTCCCCCAAAGCTCTGTCTTTCATATTCTTCTATTTCTCTGGCCTTTCCTTTGGCATTCTCATCCAAGTGTGGGTGACTGATAGAATGCTGTTGCCATGAAGGGAAAGTAGAAAATCTGGAGGTGAGCAGGTTGCAGGGAGAAGATGATGAATTCAATTTTGGAGAAGTTAACTTTAAGGTCATGTCATGACAAGCAGGTGGAGATGTCTAGCAGCAATTTTTTCCTCTAGGTCCTGAGCTCTGGAGAGAGGTCATAACTATAGAAGTAGACCTGGGAGTTATCTTCAGAGAGGTAATAATTGAAGATATAACCTGTTTTCCACCCTGACTCCCTTATTTCTTTAAATGACACAATCATTCTTTCCCTCACCCCAGGCTTTAAACTTTAGTCATTTTGATTTCTCACTTTCTGTCACCCCTTATATCTAGTCACCCATCAAGTATAGTGCTGTTGATTCAGCCTCTGTGATATTACTTGCAACTCCCTCCTACTTGCCATTCCCACTGTGGCACAATAGAAAGAACACTTATATTTTGGAGATGTCTGTGTGGTGATGGGAAAGTCATTTAACCTTCCTGGCTTTCAGTCTCCTTATCTGTGAAATGAAGGCTTTGGTCTAGATGACCTCAAAACCCTGTCTACTTCAAAATCTATGTTTCTATCATTCAGCTTGTTCTTAAGTTGCTTTTCTTTCGAGTCTGACGTTTTGTTAAGATGTTGAATGGTCCCCCACTTTGCTGATAATGGATTGACTCAAAGGCCTGTAGACAATTTTGACTATATGTTATTGTTGTTTTCCAGTTTGTCCAACTTTTCATGACCCTCTTTGGGATTTTTTTGGAAAAAGTACTAGAGTAGTTTGCCATTCCCTTCTCCGCCTCATTTTACAGATGAAGAACTGAGGCAAACAGGATTAAGTGACTTGCCTAGGGTCATACAACTAGTAAGTGTCTGAGGCTGGATTTGAACTTGGGAAGATAAGTCTTCCTGATTCCAGTCCAGGAACTCTATCCACTGTGTGCCCACTGATTAGTTAGCAAGCATTTATTAAATGCTTTAATCTATGTTTTATGAAATATAATTTAGATTTATTAAATGCTTGAATTTTATGTTTTATTAAATATAAAATGAATTTATTAAACTCTTACATGTGTTCAAACTCCTACTAGTTATTAAACTCATTAGTTATTAATCTCCAGGCAGTATTCTAGGTGCTGAGGACATAAAGACAAAAATGACAGTTGCTGTTCTCATCCATACATTCTATTCTCTCCTCTCATTGTAACTCAGACTTTCACTGTCTCTTACTTAAAGTAATAACCTCTTGTCTCTCTACCTCAGTTGCACTGTCTCCATCCCATACCCTCCACATATCCCATCAATTCCACTGCTAGGGCTAGTCTCCTAGTGCACAATCCAATTTTCAAAAAAAACCTTAATAAGTTCCTATTGCTTATTGAATAAATAAAGTCCAGGCTCCCTACTCTGGATATTTCCCTCAATCTGAGTATTATCAGCTTTTTCTTCATTATCTTCATGGACTCCTTTTTCCATTGAAGCTGAACTACTCACTGTTTCCTAAAACTGGACTTCCCTTTCCTACCTCCAAACTTTTGTTCACTTCTATCTCTGCAATAAATTCCTTCTTCTTTAATCTCTATATTTTGAAATCTTTCCAAACCTTTATGGCTTCCATTTTGAAATCTTTCCAATCCTTTATGGCTTCCATTCCTATTACTTCCATTTCCTTCATGTAGTTCTTTCTGGTCAGATCAGCAGGAAGTAATCTTGCTTCCCAGAAATTTTTGTAACATTATTTTGACATCATCTAAATACTTCATCTCAATCCAGTTTGAAAAATATTTATTAGATATCAAACATATGTAAAGCAATGTTTTGGGCATAAAGGGAAAAAAAGATAAGCATGATTGAGACCTTGTTTTCAAGTAGCTTGTGTTTTCTTGGTTGGGGACAGAAAATAACTACAAAGGAAAGGATAGTGAAATAAATAGAAAAGAGAGCACCAACAAAATACATTAAGAAATTTGAGGAAGAAGAGCTTGTTTTCTCCTGGGGGTGAAGGTGAGAGCACAGACATTCAGGCAAACATTGATGGAGGAGATGGCATCTGAGTTGAGTTATAAGGGAAGGGAATGATCATGTTCTAATTTATATCAGAATTGTTTGTGTTTGCTGTTTCCCTTGGTAGATATTAAGCTTATTGAGGGCAGAGACTGTCTTATTCAGGGACTGTGCATTTTCTACAAAGTTTAACAGGCACTTGATAAAAGTTTGTATTGTTATTCAATCATGTTTGACTCTTTTGTGACCCATTTGGGATTTTCTTGGCAGAGATCCTGGAGTAGTTTGCCATTTTCTTCTCCAGCTCATTTTACAGATAAGCAAACTGAGCCAAACAGGATTAAGTTCAGGGACACCTAACTAATAAGTGTCTGAGGCCATATTTGAACTCATATCTTTCCGACTCCAGGTCCAAACCTCTATCCACTGTACAATCTAGTTATTTTGAAATGTTTGTGTTAGGGTTCTATAAGTGGAGATTGCCAGTGCTCTCTGGCCTTTGACCTTAAGGAAGAGGGGATAGCTCAGAAAACCTGGTCAAGGACAGTTATTGCTGACCTTCTGATACAGATTTATTATAACTGTTATAGTTATGGACTCTTTGGTTTTCCCTGAACCTCACACCTTGAATCATGGACAGCATGCTTAAATACAAGGATCTCCCCAAAATGCTCACAAGTAGAGATAGAACCCACTCACAGTTATGTAGGAAAAAGCACATAGGAATACCTGATTCCTAGAGCAACACTACTTCACTATAATGATCCCCCATTTATCTTTTTTTTCTTGCTCTCTCTTCCAAGGTTAATAAAGCTCTTCAAAGCAGTGTGATTAGCGTTAGTCTTCAAAATGCCAGCAGGGAAAACTCTACTTCTTCCTGATTTTATGTGCTGGCTGCCAGCAGCCCTGGAGAGAGAAAGAGGTGGAAATGCCTTAAGGGTATTGTCTGTGTCTGCTGCCTTTCTGCCCTCTCAAGGTAGTGGCATGGTTGTTCTTACTGCAAGAACCCTTTGTTAATTGTGTTGAATTTTGGTAGTTATTATTTGCAACTCAGCTATTTATGAGCCCCAAAGAAGTAGCTTTCTTTTCTTTTTTTTTATCTTTATCCTCTGGTGTTAGAAATCAATATTAACTATTGGTTCCAAGGCAGAAGAGTGGTAAGGGCTAGGTAATTGGAGTTAAGTGACTTGCCCAGGGTCACTCAGTTAGGAAGTATCTGAGGTCACATTTGAACCCACAACCTCCTGTCCCTAACACTTGGCCCTCTATCCACTGAGCCATGTAGCTTCCCCAGAGATAGCTTTATTAAAGAATTAAAAGAAGAAAGACTATTTAACAATGTCAATTAAACAATTAAAATGTTTAATAAATACTGTATGCAAAACACCATGCCAAGATTACAGATATACAAATATAGTGGCAATGCTGACCCTGCTTTTGAGGAACAAAGTAATATAAAACTGATGGAGACAAAGTTCTCTAAGAATATTTGAGAAGAAAAAGAATACTTTGAGTCAGGGTGGGGTAAGGAATCTGGGACAACTATATGGAAAAGGTAGCATCTGACTTGAGACTTGAAGGAAAGTTTTTCAGTTATTTTCAGTCATGTCCAACTCTTTGTGACCCCATTTGGGGTTTTCTTGCAAAGATAATGGAGTGGGTCACTATTTCCTTCTCTAGTTCATTTTTACAGATGAGGAAACTGAAGCAAATAGGGTCAAGTGACTTACCTACGGTCCAATAGCTACTTAGGGTCTGAGACCAGATTTGAACTCCTTCCTTCTTTCTTTCTTCCTTCCTTCCTTCCTTCTTTCCTTCTTTCTTTCCTTC
>NC_058133.1:309913790-309923968 GCF_016433145.1 Gracilinanus agilis
TTCTTTCTTTCCTTCCTTCCTTCCTTCCTTCCTTCCTTCCTTCCTTCCTTCCTTCCTTCCTTCCTTCCTTCCTTCCTTCCTTAATATCTCTATCTCTATCTATCTATCTATCTATCTATCTATCTATCTATCTATCATCTATCTTTTTTTTCTATCTATATGTCATGTCCAACTCCTCATGACCCCATTTGGGGTTTTCTTGGCAAAGATAATGTGAGGAACTTTTTATAGAAGACAGAATACAAGAATTAACTGGAAGCAATAAAAACTGACCAACAGGATCTATATCTGTTTTGCTGGAAGCCATAGTAATTGCATTTACTGAAAGTTGATTGGCTAAAGAAAGGCAGGTGTGTCCTTCAGTGCCATTCATATCATGAATGGGCAGCTAGGTGGTGCAGTGGAGAGTGCTGGGTGTTTCTATAACCTGTAGAGTACCAAGTTTCTGTAAGTGTGTACTCACTCTTTCCCATGAATACCATATACATTGATGGGAGAGTGTGATCTGTTTTATCTGTAGGTTGTTGTTTCTTCTTCTATCTTCTATTGACTAAATATTATGATTATTCCTGCTCTTGCCAGCCATTGAGAAGTTGCTGTGATTTTTCCTTCTTATGCCTTATCATTTAGAACATTAAAAAAAACCCTTACCTTCTGTCTTAGATACTAAGTATTGGCTCCAAGACAGAAGTGGTTAAGGGTTTGGCATTTGGGGTTAAGTAATTTGCCTAAAGTAACATAGCTAGGAAGTGTCTGAGGCCAGATTTTGAACCCAGGGTCTCCTGTCTGCAGGCCTGGCTCTCTCTCCACTGAGCCACCTAGTTGCCCTTAGGAAATGTTTTATATTCAAGAGACAGTGGAGGAAGGGATGTAGGAAAATGGAGACACCAATATACTGTTGGTGGAGTTGTGAACTGATGTAATCATTTTGGCGAGCAATTTAGAATTACATCTAAAGAGAACTGTGTATACACTTAGTCCCAGCTGCTGGGTCTGTTTCCCAAAGAGATCAGGGAAAAAAGGGAAAAGAACTGATATGTTCCAAAATATTAGTAGCAGCTTTTTGTGATTCAAAGAACTGGAAATTGAGGAGGGATAGCTATCGATTGGGAAAGCCTAAAGATATTGTGGTGTATGATTGTGATGGAATACTACTGTGTTATAAGAAATGATGAGCAGGCAAATTTTAATAAAAATGGGAAAGAACTACATGGGATAATAAACAACAAAATGAGCAGAACCAAGATAATGTCATACACAGCTAATGATTTAATTCTGGAAGGATAAATTGTGAATGTTACCTCCAGAGAGTGAACTGAAAAGTGGAAATATGAAGACATAATTTGTATGAACATGCCTGTCCCTTGAGGGATGCCTTCTGTGATGTGGGGCTGAGGCAGGGAGAGACACGTGTGGATAAATTCTATTTATAATAATAATTTTAAAAGTGCCAATGATGTCATTGTTGTTGAGTTTGTATAAATATGAAGCACATCAAGTTATTCAGGAGCTATAGTGGTGAGTAGTAGGAATGTACCCCTAGGATTCTAAGAGAGATTTTAAGTAATAGCCATGTGGTCCCTTCTCTGGGGATACCACCTCCACCTGCCAGCAAGGTTCAAGTGAGATGAACAAACTGGTTCCAGAGATCCTGGAGAGAGTTGAGGTTGTCACTACACCTGGCCTTCAAAGTGCTAATTGAGCCCATGGGAAAAACGAGAAATCATTAAGGAAGAAGCTGTAAGGAGAGAAGAGTTAGAAGGACACTCATATGTAGGAAACAGCCTGTGGATAGTGATTTAGCAAAAGAGATGGAAAGGAAGAAAATAGAAATATGATTAGGAAAGTAGAGTGGCACTGAAGCCAGGGAAGGAGATAGTATCCAATCAAAGGCTTCAGTCCAAATGGAAATTTTATTTAGAATATTGTGTGTACAGTCTAAGGTGGTATAAAGAACATATACCATGTCTGTTGCTATTCATATTAATGGAAGGTAAAAACTGAACACGTTAAGTCTGACTCTAAAAATTTAACCTTTAAAATTCAACTTAAATTTGGAAATATAGCCATGTATACTATGCATATAAAATAACTTGTCTCGGTCTGACTTAAAATCAGGCACCTTCCAATATAGTGGGTAGGCTCCCTGTGGGCATTCATGAAACAAGTCAAAAAGCAAAAGACCAGATTTGAGAAGAATTTCTTCAACAGTATAGAGCATCAGTAATAATGTCAGCTATTGGCAAATGAGCTGTCATGTATGAGACTGACCTAGATTTCCCACAAGAACTTCACAGTTTTACCTATTGTCAGATGAAGATAGGAAAAATTTCAAGAGGAAGATTCAGTCATCTTATTGATCGTTGGAAAGGACTTGTTAGTTACAGGGAAGAGTTCTTTCTTTTTACTTATTCTTTGTCTGAAAAGTATAAAATAAAGAGGAGTTCCCTCAGTTATCTGGGTAATATTAGTTACTCTTTTGAGTATATTAGGACAAGTAATTCTTGGGTATAAAACAAGCTGGAGAAGAAAATGGCAAACCACTCCATTATCTTCGCCTCTATGAATTGTCTCTGTAAAATCAAACTACTTTGGGTTCAAGGACTATGTCATTTTTGTCTTTGCATACACAATGACTATAATCACTGCAGGTGTTTAATAAGTATTTGTTGCAAGAATTAATGTCATTAAAATTTTTTTCTTAATTTTTATCTATGATGTTAAATGGGAGCATTGGTATGGGTAATGAAAACAGGAGATTAAAATCATTTGTATTTGTAAAGTAGGAATGATAGAACTCTTCCTCTACTGGGTGCAGACCTTTGTCTGGGAGGAGCTGACCCTTCCCTTCCTCCTGCCAAAAAGCCAGCTATAAAGAGATAATTTGCATAAATTATGCGAGCATCTTAAGTTGGGCAACCAGCATAGTGAAGAGCCTTGAATGTATATATCTTACAAGGATCAATTAAAAGAATAAGAATATTTTTCTTAAAGTCAGGGTAGACATGCTGGTTAAGTTGTTCCCTTTGGCTGCAGAAGACAGAACAAGGATGTCAGGAAAAACTTTTCTAAAAAATTGTTTAGTTGTTTCCAGCCTTGTCTGATTCTTCATGACCCCATTTGGGGTTTTCTTGGCAAAGATAATGGAGTGGTTTGTCATTCCCCTTTTCAGCTTGTTTTACAAACAAGGAACTGAGGCAGACAGGGTTAAGTGACTTGCCCAGAATCACACAATTATTAAGTGTCTAAGGCCAGATTTGAAATGGAAAATGAGTCTTTCTATCACTCTATCCACATGTCACTGTTAGAGCTGTCTAAAAATGTTATGTCTCTCTGGAGATCCAGTATGTTCTCCTCATGAAAGGTCTTCAGGCAGAGGTTGAATGACCACTACTCAGCATGTGATAATCGTCATTCCTTTCAGATATGTTGAAATAGACCAATGGTTTTCAAGCTTTTGGGTCTCAGGAATCTCTAGCACTCTTACAACCCCTCACTCACATCCCAAGAGGTTTTTTTGTAGGTTGTAGGCTATACAAATGATATTTTAGTGTTATTAGGAAAATAGTTATGACCTCACAGACTCTTGAAAGAATCTTGGGGACCCTCAAGTCCTGAGGACTACATTTTGAGAATCTTTGTACTAGGTAGCTTCCAAGGCGCTTTCCAGCTCTCACATTAGAGGATTCTGTGACTCATTTCTCCTGGAGGAAGATTGGAGACAGAAAGACAAAAGGATTGAAGGGGAAATGACTTAACTTCAAAAGACTGAGTCAAAAACCTAGGGAAAAACACATATGATTACATCTCTTAGAAACATAAAAAAGGCTTTGACAAGCTCCAATAACCATTCATAAGAACACTAAAAAGAATATATATATAATAAAAATACATATATTTTTTTCAGCACAATATAAAGCATCTATCCTACAAATCAATATATATGATAGAGGAACATTAAAAACATCCCCACTCAAAATAGAAATAAAGCATAGATGTGTATATTCACTGTTTTAATTTGACATAGTATTGGCAATTCTAGTAATGGTTTTAAAACAGGAAAAGATATGAAAGGGATTAACTCTGGAAACAAAGAGGTCAAATGTCATTATCTTTAGCAGAATATGGATTGTAGTAAGAATGTTTTTGTTGCTTTGAACTAGCTCAGTGATTCCCAATTTTTATTTGTTCCATGAATTTCTTTAAACAACAGCAAAATGTGTTGTAAACTTCTAGTATAATTTAATAAACCACTTATAATATTTTGCAATTGTTTTTTGCTTAAGGACCATTAAGTAATTTTAGCATGAATCCCCAAGGAGTTTCATAAATCACTAAATAGGAATGGCTGCTCTAAATGGACACTGAGGCGCCTTCTAAATGCAAAATTCTGTGAGAAGGTAGGATTTTAAGATCCAAGGGGGAAACAAGAAAAGATTTTATTTTATTTTTAAAATAATGCTATATCTTTCCCCAATTACTCATAAAACAATTAAAAAACCCGCTTTATCTTTTGTCTTAGGATTGATAGGAAATATTGATTCCAAGGCAGAAGAGTGGTAAGGGCTAGGCAATGGGACTTAAGTGATTTGCCCAGGGTCACAACAGTAAGGAAGTGTCTAAAGCCAGATATGAACCCAGGTCCTCCTGTCTCTCAGTCTGGTTTTCATTCTACTGAGCTATGTAGCTGCCTCCATAAAAGCAATTTTTTAACATTGATTTAAAAATTATTTTTGAGTTCCAAATTCTCTCCGTCCTTCCAACTCTTTTTCTCTCTCTCATTCTTCCTACCCCTCCCTGAGATGGTTAGCAATCATATCTATTTTACACAAGCAATCATATGAAACATTTTTTTCCATATTAGTCATTTTGTGAAAGCAATCTCAAATTAAAAAGAACATGAAAAATAGTATATTTTGGTTTGCATTCAAGCTCCATCAGTTCTTTCTTTGAAAGCAGATGGCATTTTTCATCACGAGTCTCTGTTGAGAATATCTTGGTTGTTCACAGTTGTTCATTAAAAAATATTGCTGTTACGTACAATGTTCTTCTGGTTCTGCTCACTTCATTTTGCATCAGTTCATGTGTCTTTCCAGATTTTTCTGAAATCTTCCTGTCTTCACTCATCATTTCTTATAGCATGATAGCATTCCATTGCTATTCATATTCATCACAACTGTTTAGTCAATCCCCCAGTTGATGGACAATCCCTCAATTTCCAATTCTTTGCTATGACACAAGAGAAGTTTTAAATAGTTCCTAGGCATTCTACCTTAGTGGTTTGAAAGATGTAACCTTGTCAGTGAGTTGTCCAGGCTGATCCTTCCAGTGTTTAATGGAAGAGAAGAGAGGGATAGCACAATAGTGGAACAGATGGGAGGGAAGCTAGTCAAAGAGAAAAATGACAGAGAGCCGAGGGGAAGAGCTTGGTACTGAATAATAATGGGAGAGCAGAACATTGACATAGAAGAGTAAATTCCACACCCATAGTATCACTTTAAATATCAAATGTTATATGAAGCTTTACGGGTAGAGTGATCCATGAGAGCAAAGGGGATCTTGACTCTTTTGGGGTTCTGATGGGATTCCATTCTATGTTTTTTACTGTGCAAATAAAACTGCTCTGTGTTATGAGACTTTTTTAACCTGAATGCGTATAAAGGGAGCTGATGACCACCATTGGGAGTGTCATATTCAGAAGTTCCTAGGTTTGACTCCAGTAAAGACAGTGAACCAGATTAATGAGAAGTCCTTTAGGTGCTTTATGTCATAAAGAATGTAAGTTTCTTCAGAGTGAGGCTTATTTCATTTTATTGCATTTATATACTAAGCATGTAGTAGGAGTTGAATAGATGCTCTTTGATTGGTTTAGGGACTTTTTTGGCTTTGGAATGCATGATAGAGTATTTTGTTGGTATTGCAAATTTGTCTGTCTAATTGATTCCTTAGGCTACTATTTGATTAAATTAATAGGTACCTATTGTGTACAATATATTAAGCTAGACAGTGGAAATAGAAAGAGCAAACAAAACATAATTACTACCCTTCAGGAGTTTACAGGTATATTTGGGAAGATAAGAAAATTATACACTTAACTATGATATACTGAAAATAAATACCAAGGATATTTCCAAACACATGTGTATTAGAGATTAGAAAGTAGATTATTGGGGGCAGCTGGGTAGCTCAGTGGAGTGAGAGTCAGGCCTAGAGACAGAAGGTCCTAGGTTCAAACCCGGCCTCAGCCACTTCCCAGCTGTGTGACCCTGGGCAAGTCACTTGACCCCCATTGCCCACCCTTACCTCTCTTCCACCTATGAGACAATACACCGAAGTACAAGGGTTTAAAAAAAAAAAGAAAGTAGATTATTAAAGATATCAAGGAGGGGTAGGGAATCAAAGAAGTTTCAAGAGAAAGAGCACTTAAGTTGGGACCATAAGGAAAGTAATTTATTATATGAAAATATAGAAGCTGCATACCCAAAGTGATGAGATGGGAAAAAGCATAATGAATGGTTGAACTTGTCAGGAATGTAGAGTCTAGCAGCAGCTGCGGCTACATGTTTAAGAGCACTGGGTCTGCACTCAGGAAGACCTGATGTCAAATCCAGCCTGAGACCCTTCTAATGTGTGACCTTGGGCAAGTCACTTAATCTCTGGATAACTAGGATACAACTAGTTGGTTCAGTGGATAGAATACAGGACCTGAAGTCAGGAAGACCAGATGTTAAATCTAGCCGTATACACTTCCTAGCTATGTGTCCCTGGACAAGTCACTTAACCTCTGATTTACCTACTAAAGAATCCACCATAATTCAGGTCCTCATGTTCTCTCCCTTTTGTTATTATGATAGGCACCATTTCAAATCTATTCTCGTTCTAAGCCAATTTTCACATACTGGTGCTTTTCCCAACATATAGATCTGACTCTGCTACCCCTCTCCTACTTAATGAACTATACTGGCTCCCTATTACTTCTAGGATCAGATAAAAAGCAAGCTGTTTACTATTTAAAGGTCCGTCTAACCTAGCCCCCTCATATCCTACACTTTCTCACCCCCTAATTCTTCACATCTACTCCCTTCTATATGCTCTGTGCTCTAGCCATACTGGTAAGTTTGCTGTTCTTCACACATGACAGTCCATCTCTAATCTCTGTGCCTTTGGTCTTGTTGGACTCCATCTCTGGAATTTCCTCCATCCATGCTTCTACCTTTTGGAAACACAGTTCTTTCCCCCCCCTTGACAGTTCTACTATAATTATCTAAAAGAGTTTTTTCTTGGTCCTTTGAGCATTTTGTGCCTTCTCATCCAAGATTACCTTCTATATGTTTTATATATGTCTTGTATATGGGGCAGGTAAGTAGCATAGTGGATAGAGCACTGGGCTTGAAATCAGGAAGACTCATTTTATTTTCATGAGTTCAAATCTGGCCTCAGACACTTATTAGCTGTGTGACCCTGTGCAAGTCACTTTACCCTCTTTGTCTCAGTTTCCCCATCTGTAAAATAAGCTAGAGAAGGAAATGGCAAATCACTCCAGTATCTTTGTTAAGAAAACACCAGAGGGGCTCACAAAAACTCGAATATGACTGGAACAATCAAACGACAACAAATATGCTTTGTATCCGCCTGTATGTGCACATATATACTTATGTGTTAATATATATTCTTTGTTAGGATGTAAACTTTTTGAAAGTAGAGATTGCTCGGCTTTGTCTGTATCCCCATTGCTTGCGACGCTGCTTGACTGGTTGAATGATGGTACTATGAACAGATATAGGGATTTCCTCTGTATTCCCTGATCACATTAGAAGAAGGAACTACCCTAAATCATGCTTAGTGGCAGAGGAAGATAATTTTTAATTTAAATTTGCCTGTGAATAATTGAATTCAAATCTCAGAGCAGATTATTTGCTAAATAAATAACAAAAGAAAAAACTAACACCACAAAAAGTCTTCCAAATGAAAGCCAAAATGGCAAATTCCAGGCAAGAGTGAAAGAAGGAAAGATGGGTGCTACCTAAAATATTCCCTGTTTTTGCTACTGGGAACCCTCACACCCCAGGCACTCAGCAGCCAGGTTTTATTCATGGGATACCTCTCCAAAACCTGCGATAGAGTGAGCAACATTTATGTGCAGTGAAATAGAGTGCATCCCCAGGTTGTGTGTCAGTCACCCAAGCCCTATTCAGATTCAGTTCCTGTTTTGAATTTAAAGTTCTGTCTGTCTTTCTGAACTGGAGGCCACTGGAAACTGAACCTAGAGGAACACATGATCAAAAAGTGGAGCCCATAGGAGAAAAGAGGAGTGAGTCATCTCATCTGTCTCCCAAACCTGGCCTCCCTGACATCTCTTCTGTGGGCAAGGGAAAGGAAGAATGAATGATTCAATTTCTCAAGGCTTTGGAGTTCTTCACCGAAAATGTAAGCCGGGGTATCAATTTATATGTGGCTTCAGAAAGTCAAAAGAAGAAAGAGAAAACCGAAGCTGTGTTCCTTCCTTGAAGTAATGGGAGCAATGATGTCCAGCCTCAGGAAGAATTTAGACAATGAGGGAAAAAATACTTTCTATGCATCTATTTCTGGATTCAGTTTGCTTTTAAAGGGAAGACTTTTTTTTTTTTTTTTTTTTTTTTTTTTTTTTTTTTTGGTAAGGCTTATAGTGTAGAGTGCCAGTTTCCCACATAAGATTTGAGGTTTCTGAATTTTTACTTACATAAACTTTCCAAATGTTGTTAAATGTTTTATTCTGGTTCTCAGAGACCCTTATTTTACTTAGTGAAGAATGTCTCTAGGATGGCTAAAAAAGGGGGAAAAAACAAGAAAAATGTTTTGCTGTCCACAGGCCCATTCAAACTGCTTTTGTACAAGTGAAACGCTACACAACTGCTTTATCTTAATCTTGAAGAATCTTTAGTTTTCATCAAAGCACAACTTGACTGTTATCTACCACATGACAATTTTCCTATTAGCATACTCTCCCAAAATCTCATGCAAAGTACATTTGTTGTTGATTAGTCATTTTTCAATTCTGTCCAACTATTCATGTCCCATTTGAGATTTTCTTGGCAAAGGTACCAGAGTGGTTTGCTGTTCCCTTCTCCAACTCATTTTACAGGAAACTGAGGAAAACAGGGTTAGGTGACTTGCCTAGTGTCACACAACTATTAAGTGTTGGAAATAGGTTTGATATTAGGAAAGTGAGTCTTCCTGACTTTAGGTCTGGCACTCGATCCATTGTGTCACCTAGCTGCAAATTACAAAGTACTCGCATTATGTTTATTCTTTTCGGAACATTTGTATTCACATCATGGAATATAGGTTCCTTAAAATGGCCATTTCATCTTTGTCTTTGTACCCAGCTAAGGGCTTCACATAAGTGCTAAAATTTTTTCAAATTATATTTTTCTTTAGATTATGGTAAATTCTCTCAGTGAGAGGAAAAGATAGGGCAGACTTTAGAGTTTTCATCTTAACTCTCATAGTATCCTTTTGTCATTAGCTTATTTCTCTTTTCCTCCAAGATAGAAAAAGTTGAACTGCTAGTCACTGTTTTTAATGTTCCAATGGATATTTTTGTGCAAAAAATAAAAAGAGCAGAAAAATTGCATTCATGATTCTCTCTGCTTTTTTTCTCTTAATGTGACTTGTAGACTCAGCCGCTAACAGGACTGTTCACAACATAGAATTCATCATCATCACAAACCTTTGCACCTTTGTGATTTTGAACACTGAAATTACCTTCACCAATTACAGTCTCCTGCCATTCAAACTCTCCCTCTGCTTCATTTCACCTAGCCCTCTTTTTCCAGTTGCTTTATTCATCCCTATTTCCTCTTTCTATAACTTCCCCTCCTCCATACTGACCCTACTTTGCACCCTTCGAATCCTTGACTCTGGTTTACCACTTCAAAAAAATGCTATTTTCTATTTTTGAATCCTTTTTCTTCCCCAAATCCTTGCTTTGCACAGTCTTCACCATGCATCATCTCTACTCTTTGTTCTTTCTGCATGTATCCTGAAACTATTAAACATTCCTAGAAGAGATCATTATTGGGTGCACTACAATTCATGTAATCTTACTGTATCTGAGCAATCCTTATTTATTTATTTTTATTTTTTTAAAAAAAATTTAGCTTTCTTTCTTCCTTCTTTCCTTCCTTCCTTCCTTCCTT
>NC_058133.1:309928946-309962035 GCF_016433145.1 Gracilinanus agilis
CCACCCATGGCCAACGCACATTTCCACTGGTTGTAACATGTGTCCTTGTTCAGGGTCTATTTCCCATTCATGTCCGCCTCAGCCCATGCATTCAAGCAATTGTTTATCTTATATGTTTCCTCTCCTGCAGTCCTTCCTCTGAAAGTGGGTAGCATCTTTACCATAAATCCCTCAGAGCTGTCTTGTGTCATTGCAGTGCTGCTGGTACAGGAGCCCATTACATTTGATTTTACCATAGTATATCAGTCTCTGTGTACAATGTTCTTCTGGCTCTCCTTTCGCTCTGCATCACTTCCTGGAGGTCTCTCCAATTTGCATGGAATTCCTCCAGTTTATTATTCCTTTTAGCACAATAGTATTCCATCACCAGCATATACCACAATTTGTTCAGCCATTCCCCAATTGAAGGACATCCCCTCATTTTCCAGTTTTTTGCCACCACAAAGAGCGCAGCTATAAATATTTTCGTACAAGTCTGTTTATCTATGATCTCTTTGGGGTACAAACCCAACAATGGTATGGCTGGATCAAAGGGCAGGCAGTGTTTTATAGCCCTTTGGGCATAGTTCCAAATTGCCAGCCAGAATGGTTGGATCATTTCACAACTCCACAATGAATTAATGTCCCAATTTTGCCACATCCCCTCCAACATTCATTACTCTCCCCTTCTTTCATTTTAGCCAATCTGCTAGGTGTGAGGTGATACCTCAGAGTTGTTTTGATTTGCATTTCTCTAATTATTAGAGATTTAGAACACTTTCTCATGTGCTTATTGATACTTTTAATTTCTTTACCTGAAAATTGCCTATTCATGTCTCTTGCCCATTTATCAATTGAGGAATGGCTTGATTTTTTATACAATTGCTTTAACTCCTTGTATATTTGAGTGATTAGACCCCTGTCAGAGTTTTTTGTTATAAAGATTTTTTCCCAATTTGTTGTTTCCCTTCTGATTTTGACTACATTGTTTTTGTTTGTACAAAAGCTTTTTAGCTTAATATAATCAAAACCATTAAATTTACATTTTGTAATTTTCTCTAACTCTTGCTTGGTTTTAAAATCTTTCCTTTCCCAGAGATCTGACAAGTATACACTTCTGTGTTCACTTAACTTATTTATAGTTTCCCTCTTTATATTCAAGTTATTCACCCATTCTGAATTTATCTTGGTGTAGGGTGTGAGATGTTGATCTAAACCTAATCTCTCCCATATTGTTTTACAAATTTCCCAGCAGTTTTTGTCAAATAGTGGATTCATGTCCCAAAAGTTGGGCTCTTTGAGTTTATCATACACTGTCTTGCTGACATCATTAACCCCGAGTCTATTCAACTGATCCTCCCTTCTATCTCTTAGCCAGTACCATATTGATTTAATGACTGCTGCTTTTAGTATAGTTTGATATCTGGTACTGCTAGGCCCCCTTCCTTCACATTTTTTTCATTATTTCCCTTAGTACCATACTGTTTTGATGGCCACTGCTTTATAATATAGTTTAATATCTGGTACTGCTAGACCACCTTCGTTCACAATTTTTTCATTATTTCTCTTGATATTCTTGATCTTTTGTTATTTCAAATGAACTTTGTTATAGTTTTTTCTAATTCAGTAAAAAAGTTTTTTGGTAGTTTGATAGGTATGGCGCTAAATAGGTAAATTAATTTGGCTAGAATGGTCATTTTTATTATGTTAGCTCATCCTACCCATGAGCAATCAATGTCTTTCCAATTGTTTAGATCCAGTTTTATTTGTTTGGAAAGTGTTTTGTAGTTGTGTTCATATAATTCCTGTGTTTGTTTTGGTAGTTAGATTCCTAAGTATTTTATATTGTCTAGGGTGATTTTAAATGGTGTTTCTCTTTCTACCTCTTGCTGCTGTGATGTGTTGGAAATATATAGAAATGCTGATGATTTATGTGCATTTATTTTGTATCCTGCAACTTTGCTAAAGTTGTTGATTATTTCTACTAGCTTTTTAGTTGATTCTCTCGGATTTTTTAAGTATACCATCATATCATCTGCAAAGAGAGATAGCTTAGTCTCCTCATTGCCTATTTTAATACCTTCAATTTCTTTTTCTTCTTTAATTGCTACTGCTAGTGTTTATGGTACAATGTTAAATAATTGATAATGGCCATCCTTGTTTCACACCTGATCTTATTGGGAAGGCTTCTAATTTATCCCCATTACATATGATGTTTATTGATGGTTTTAGATATATACTGTTTATTATTATTTTTAGAAAGGTCCTTCTATTCTTATACTTTCTAATGTTTTCAATAGGAATGGATGTTGTATTTTGTCAAAGGCTTTTTCAGCATCTATTGAGATAATCATGTGGTTTTTGTTGGTTTGCTTGTTGATATGGTCAATTTTGTGAATTGTTTTCCTGATGTTGAACCATCCTTACATTCCTGGTATAAATCCCACCTGATCATAATTGAATAACCCTCTTGATCACTTGCTGGAGTTTTTTTGCTAGTCTTCTGTTTAAAATTTTTGCAACTATGGAGATTGGTTAATTAAGGAGATTGGTCTATAGTTTTCTTTCTCTGTTTTTGATCTACCTGGCTTTGGGATCAGTACCATATTTGTGTCATAAAAGGAATTTTGTAGAACTCCTTTGCTTATTATGTCAAATAGTTTGTACAGCATTGGAGTTAGTTGTTCTTTGAAGGCTTGATAGAATTCACTTGTGAGTCAATTAGGCCCTGGTGATTTTTTCTTAGGGAGTTCTTTGATGGCTTGTTCAATTTCTTTTTCTGATATGGGATTATTTACATATTCTATTTCTTCTACTGTTAATCTAGGCAACTCATATTTTTGTAAATATTCATCCATCTCACTTAGATTGCTATATTTATTGTCATATAATTGGGCAAAATAGGTTTTAATGATTGCCTTGATTTCCTCTTCATTAGAGGTGAGGTCTCCCTTTTCATCTTTGATACTGATGATTTGCTTTTCTTTGTTCCTTTTTAAAATTAGATTGACCAGTACTTTGTCAATTTTTCTTGTTTTTTCAAAGTACCAGCTTCTAGTCCTATTTATTAATTCAATACTTCTTTTACTTTCAATTTTATTGATTTCTCCTTTAATTTTTGTAATCTCTAATTATGTCTTTAGCTGGAGATTTTTAATTTGTTCCCTTTCTAGTTTTTTAATTTGCATGCTCAGTTCATTGATCTTTGCCCTCTCTAATTTGTTAATATATGCACTCAAAGATATAAATTTCCCCCTGAGTACTGCTTTAGCTGCATCCCACAGAGTTTGGTAGGATGTCTCATTATTGTCATTCTCTTCAATGAAATTATCGATTGTTTCTATGATTTATTCTTTAACTAACTGGTTTTGGAGAGTCATATTATTTAATTTCCAATTAGTTTTTGATTTGCCTGTCCAGGTGCCCTTACTAATTATTATTTTTATTTCATTATGATCTGAGAAGGTTACATTTATTATTTCTGCTCTTTTGCATTGGTTTGCGATGTTTCTATGCCCTATTACATGGTCAGTCTTTGTGAATGTCCCATGTGTACCTGAAAAGAAGCTGTATTCCTTTTTGTCACTATTAATTTTCTCCACATATCTATTAAATCTAATTTTTCTAGGATTTCATTTACTTCTTTTATCTCTTTCTTATTTATTTTTTGGTTTGATTTATCTAGATCAGAAAGAGGAATATTTAGATCTCCCACTAGTATGGTTTTACTATCTATTTCCTTTTTGAGCTCTGCCATTTTATCCTTTAGGAATTTGGATGCTATGCCATTTGGTGCATACACGTTGAGCACTGTTATTTCCTCATTGTCTATACTGCCTTTTATCAGGATGTAATTACCTTTCCTATCTCTTTTAACCAAATTTATCTTTACTTTGGCTCTGTCAGAGATCATGATTGCCATTCCTGCCTTTTTTTTCTCATTTTAAGCCCAAAAGATTTTGCTCTAGCCCTTGACCTTAAACCTGTGTATGTCCACCTGCCTAATATGTGTTTCTTGTAGACAACAAATGGTAGGATTTTGGTTTCTAATCCACTCTGCTATTTGCTTCCATGTTATGGGTGAGTTCATCCCATTCACATTTAGAGTTATAACTATCAGTTGTGTATTCCCCAACATTTTGGTATTCTGTTCTAGTTCTACCCCTTCTTCTTATTCTATTTCCTTTTAAACCAGTGGTTTGTTTTAGACCAATCCTCCTTGTCCCCTCCCTTGATGTACTTCCCTTTCCACCACCTCCCTTATTATTCCCCTCTTTTTATTTTTTAAGGCCTAATGAATTCCCTCCCTTTTCTCCTCCCCTCCCTTTTTTGACCTCCCCACTTCTCTGCTCCCCTTGGTTAATCTCTTCTGACTTTCTCAGTAGGGTTAGATAGAATTCTATATCCAAATGGATATAGCTACTCTTCCCTCTCAAGGTTAATTCTGCTGAGAGTAAGGTTTAAATATTACCTCTTTATGCTCTCTTCCTCTCCTTTTTATAATAGTATGCATCCCCTCCCCTTCCCATGCTCTCTCTGTGTGGTATAGAATATCCTATTTTTGTTATTCATTCAAGTTTCTCTTGATGCCATCTACTATTCTCTCTCCCCTCTTTTTCCCCCACCCAGTCTCATCTTAGACCATTTAGTGCTCCAACTTCTCCCTATGAATAATTCTTCTAATTAATATAATAGTGAATACAGTTTTTGAAAATCACACATAACATTTCCCCATATAGGAATACAAATAATTTGATCTTATTAAGGCCCTTAAAGAGGTAAATTTAGGAATAAGAAATTTCTTTCTTTCTCCTCTGTTTCTTATTTACCTTTTCATGTTTCTCTTGGTTTTTGTGGTTGGATATTGAACTTTCCATTTAGTCTGGTCTTTTCTGTGTAAATAGTTGGAAATCTTCTATCTTGTTGAATGCCCAAACTTTCCCCTGGAAGTATATAGTCAGTTTTGATGGGTAGGTGATCCTTGGTTATAGACCCAGTTCTTTTGCCCTTCTAAATATCATATTCCAAGCCTTGTGGTCTTTTAGTGTGGAGGCTGCCAGGTTCTGTGTGATCCTGATTGGTGCCCCTTGATATCTGAATTGTCTCTTTCTGGCTTTTTGTAATATTTTTTCTTTTACATGGAAGCTCTTGAATTTGGCTATTATATTTCTGGGGGTTGTCTTTTCAGGATGTAGTGTAGAGGGTGATCTATGGATCCTTTCAATGTCTATATTGCCCTCTTGTTTTATAACTTCAGGGCAGTTTTGCTGGATAATTTCTTTTAGTAGGGAGTCCAAATTTCTATTAATTTCTGGTTTTTCAGGAAGACCAATGATTCTCAAATTGTCTCTTCTAGACCTGTTTTCTTGATTTGTCAATTTCTCAGTGAGGTATTTTATGTTTCCTTTTATTTTATTAGTCTTTTGACTTTGCTTTATTTGTTCTTGTTGTCTTGAGAGATCATTGGCTTCTAATTGCCCAATTCTAGCCTTTAGAGACTGATTTTCCTTTTCAATATGGTCTATCTCATTCTTCAAGGCTTCCAGCTGGTCATTTCTGGTCTTCAGTTTGCTTATCAATTCATTTGATTTCTGAGCCTCACTTTCCAATTGCAAAATTCTGCCTTTTAAACTGTTATTTTCTTGCCAGATCGCTTCCATCTTTCTCATAATCTCAGATTTGAACTCTTCAAGATCTTGTGACCCATTTTCATTTTCTTGGGAGGGTTTGGATTTCTTTAATTGTTTGTCCTCCTCTGTTTTCTGGTTTTTTCTGTGCAGAAGTTATCAAGTGTTTGAGCTTTTTTCTTGGTCTTCTTCTTTCTTTCTTGGGTCTTGATTGGCATCATTTTGTTTTATCTGCCAGAAGTCTGAGTAAGGCAATCTGATTCTCTTTGTATGGAGTTAGGGAGAAGTTTTTTGCCTGGGGCTACTTTGTGAGTCTCTTGGCTTCTCTGGGGACCCTCCTGGGGTCTCTGGTCTAGCTGTTTTCAGGGTCAAGCCCCTCTGTTCCTAGCCAGCTGCCTGGAGCTTGGGACTTGGCCCATGCTTGCTCCTCCACCTGAGATTTTCCCCGGAGTTTGATGCTGCTGCTGCCTCTATCAGCCCCACTCCTGTGTCCAAGGTCTGAGTTTTCCAGCGACCTGGGATCTCAGTTCTTGCTGCTCTCAGAGGCAAGCACCTAGTAGTGCCAGCTAGCTGCCTCTGGGCTAGACTTTGTGCCCCCACTTGCTCTAACTCTGGAGTGCAGCCTCTGACTTTGGCACTGTGGGTGGGGTGGGGGAGGGGTGATCTGCTTGTGTTTTGATGGGAGCTATTTCCCCCCCTTATAGCATGGAGGTGCCCAAATCGCACGTACCTTTTATACTGAGCCCTATTGTGGGGTCCCTTTTTTCATCTGGATTTTATTTTCTTGTCCTTTGAATATATACTATATGGGTTGGTAAGTAGAGGAAGTGGCCCTGCTTCTACTCAGCCACCATCTTAACCCAGAAGCCCCACAATCCTTTCTTAAATATCTGTTGTATATCACACTGGCTATAGTGGATCTTCCAAACTGTTTCTCTCTTCAACCCTCCTAGTGCCAATTCTAGTTCCTTTTATCTCAAGAAACTACCACACCAATGCAACTATCAACAATGTGGAAATAGGTCTTGATCAATGACACATGTTAAAACCAGTGGAAATGTACATCGGCTATGGAGGGGGAAAGAGTTTGGGGGGTATAGGGGAAAGTAAGAGCATGAATCATGTAACCATGTTAACTTTTCTAAAAAATAAATATTATTAAATGTTAAAAAATAAAACAAAAGAAAAATAAAAAAAAGAAAAAAGAAAGAAATTATCTACTTCACTGAAAAAAAATCAAGGCCATAAAGACTAAACTCCTTTTTCTTCCCTACTTGAGCTAGGTGGCATAGTGGATAGCATGCTGGACTTGGAATCAGGAAAATCCACATTCAAATCAAGCCTCAGACACTTAATAGCTGTATGACTCTGGGTAAGTCATTTAATTTGTCTGATTCAGTTTCTTCAACTGTAAAATGTTATCACCTACCTCCCAGGATTGTTGCAAGGATCAAAAAAGTACATATTTGTAAAGCAGTTAGAACATAATAGGTACTTAATTAATGCTCAGTTCTTTCTCCTTTTACAGATCAAAACTTCTCTACATGTTCACTAATTATTTCTTCCTATGCTCTTGTTTCTAAGTACCAGATGGTCCTTTTCCTTTCTGGGGCTGTTGCCTCTATGGATTCTGCCTTCCATTGTCTCCTTCTGATTCCTTCTCTCCTCCTCTGTCCCATTGGTCAATCCCCTTTTATCATTATCATTCATTCCATGCCTACTGGCTTCTTCTTACTGCCTGCAAACATGGTCAAGTGCTCTCTGTCTTTAAAAAAACCATCATCTGATCATTGTGATTTTCTCTCAAGCTATAGTTCTATACATCTTATCCCATTCACTGCAAATATCCTAGAAAGACTAGTCTGAATTTACTTCTTCTATTTATTGACCACCACTCCTCAACCCATTGCAATTGGTTTTCTCATCCCACTACTCTCCTGAAACTGAGGATAGAATGGAGCTTTAAATTGTTAAATCCAATGGCTTTCTCCTAACAATTCAGCCTTCTTGACTTAGCTGCAGCATTTGTTTTGGTGTTGACTGGCAAGTGACAGTTTCTCTTGGACATTCCTCTCCACGTTGGCTTCCACAAGACTGCCCTCTCCTGGTTGGATTCCTACTTGTCTGATTCCATGTTTTCAACCTTTTCTGCTGTATCTTTATCTTGTTCTTCCCTCCTGTGCATTGCTGTCCCACAGGGCTCTCTCCTTGGTCTTCTTCACTCTTCTTAGTTCTATATTTTGTCCTTTGTGGTGCTCTTACTTATTGCCCTGAGTTCTAATCATTTTTATGCAGATGATTCCCAATCTAGCAATATCTATCTAGTCCTAATATCTCTCCTGAAGTCTGGTTTCACACCTCTAAATGCCTGCTGAATACACCTGAATATCTTATTGGCACCTTCAAACTAAACATTCAAAATTGAATTTGGTTCATTTTGGTCTTCTGCCCCGAATACATACTTTTTCTAAACTTCTCTATTTTGTGAAAACAGCACTATCCTAGAAATCTAGGTTTAAAATCTTAAGGTCATCTTTGGCTCATCCCTCTTTTTTTGCTGCCCCCAATACCCTGCCACATACAATTCGTTGCCAATTATAATAAACTTCAACTCCTAACATCTTCATCACTTTTCACCACTTATACTACCATCATTCTAGTTCAGAGGGAGAGAGAAATATGGAAGAGAGTACGAGGCAGGAGAAAGCAGGAGAGAGAAAAGAAGGTGGAGGGGAAGAGATATGGGAGAGAGAAAGAGGAGACAGATGGAAGAGCAAGATCCGGAGATGGTGAGAGAGGAGAAAAAAGAAGAAGAAATGGGGAAAGATGGGGAGAGATAAAAAGGATATAAAGAGCAAAGGGAAGGAAGAAAAAAGGGTAAAGGAAGGGAAGAAAGAAGGAATGAAATGAGGGAGGAAAAGAAGAAGGAATAAAGAGAGAAAAGGAAGAAAGGAGTATAAAGTAGACTGCAGAGGAGCATAGGAGTTGTGAAATAGAAAGGCATTATGTGATATATTCAGATAGCAATTATGTCACTAATTAAAGGACAGGAGTAGATGAAGGGAGAAAGTTATTAGAGTAGTCCTAAATCAGTCTAAAGAAGGAGGAGAAGAATAATGCAATAAAATTTCAGTAATTTAGAGGGGAAGGAGGAGTGTATAAGAACTGGATAGGATTTTGTTTCTAACTTCTATTCTTGTCTTTTAAAAAACCTGCTCCCTTGTGTTACAGTCATAGATATCCTGAACACAGTCAGCCAATTGGGCAGCATGTTTGCATTAAGGTCTTTAGATGCTTGGAAAGGATTTCAGATTCTATGGCCTTTTTCAACTAGCCATATGATGAGCAGTTTTTGCAGGGTTTCCTACATTTGCTCTCTGGTGTGGACAAAGGAGTTCTTTCTAACAGCAGGTCAGGGGACTTGTCCAGTTCTTAAGAAGGTTATGAATCACAGAAGCCTGCAACCTTAAATGGACCTGTAATAAGCTGGCCTTGGCTTAGATCAAATGAGCTACATTTGAAGCACCTGCATTGTCTGATTAGCTTGAAACCAACCTGAAAAAGGACCAAAGTTCCATTAATGGCATTGCTATTTCTTTTCCCAAGAGAAAAGTGTCACTTCGTGATTTCTCCACTCCTACTCCCAACATCAAACAAAGCAACCTTTCATAATTCTAGTTATTCTTCTCTGGAAACTCTCCATTTTATCAAGGTCTCCTTCAAGAGGTGATACTTAAAATGGAACAAAATATTCCAGGTTTGGTCTGACCAGGGAAGATTATAGTAGTCTTCTAAGTCTGGACACATGCAGCCCAAATTTACATTATTTTGGGAGAAGCCATATTACATTGTTGTTTCATATTGAGCTCACTGTTCATTAAAGACCTCTAGATCTTCCCTGCCCCCCACCAACTGTGGTCTAGCCATAGCATTTCTATACTGTACTTCTTAAGAAGTTGATTTTTGGAACCCAAATGTAAGACTTTCCATTTATCCTTACTAAATTTCATTTTATCAGCTGTAACCCAATATTTTAGACTGACAATATCTTTTTAGATTCTGACAGTCATTCCTCCTGCTAACCACCACTCTTGTATCATCTGCAAATTTGTTAAGCATTCTAACCATGTTTTTAACTTAAGCTAAAAATTTTCAACAGCACAGGGCTGAGCACAGATTTCTTGGGCATCCTCCTGGAGATCTCCCTCCAACGTAACACTTGTTGAATAATGTTTGCATTTGGAGTTTGGTCAGTCAACCAAGTCTTAAACGATTTAATTATATTATCATCTCCTAGACTGTACCTTTTAATTCTAGTCATAGGAATAGTGGGAGACACTTTGCAAAATGCTTTGCAAAAATCTATGTAAATTATATTGATATCAAATCCCATAATTTAAGCAGTTTAGTAACCCTATCAAAAAAGGAAATCAGGTTACCCTGACAAGATCTGTTATTGATGAAATTCTAGAAGCATTTTTTGATTACTACTTCCATTTCTAGAGATTTATTGACCATTCATTTAATAGTACATTTAATAATTTTGCAGCAATCATAGAATCAGTCACTGGATTATAGATTTAGAACTAGGAGATACTTTAAAGATCATCTAATTGAATCCTTTTCTTTTTAATATTATGAAGACTAAACTGGACATCAGGTCTTTCTTCTGACTCTACACTCATTCCTCACCCCAACTTTACCATCTTAATATCATCCTCCTTCCACTCCTCTTATTTTTCTGCAAGTAATGACAATATTTGCTCTTTTCTGATTTTAAAGTACTTCCCACTTTCTCTAGGATATTTCAAAGATCACACATACTTTCAGAAATCTCATCTGCATTTCTTTCAGTAGACTAAAAGTAGTTCTTCCAGATTTGAGGACTTGAATTCATAAACTGCACTTGAGTCCACTCTTACTCCTCTTGGGTATTAACTCTCTATTAGCAGTTTTTGTTCAATCCCTTCCAATACAAAGATCATTCTTCTTGGAGGGGAATGCTCTTTCACTAAGTGGCCCCAGTGCTGCCACCTCCACCATGACCAACACTTCTATAATCATGAAGATCATCATCATCCATGCCACAATGACTACTTTGACAGTTTTCATGACTACAAATTGGTACCACACTCTCTATGATCATGACTATGACTGTGACCTTTATTTGCACCATGAACATTACTGCAGTAAGTATAATCATCATGATTACCATCATGATTACTGTCATGTAATAGTATCAGGCCCTTCTGCACAAATTTATATAAAGTCTTCAGATTAGAACTAAGATTTTTGGTTAACTTCAGGGTGTTTTTCTACTTTTTAACTCTAAAGGGAATTGTAGTAGTGAATGTAAGGGCACGGACAAATGATATTTGTTCCCCATTTCAGAGCAGAAAGATTGACTTCCAACTTCTTACCTATAAAGTAAGTCCCCATAGAGTGTGAAGAACCATGGAAGAGTCGACTTTAAGTTAACTTTGAAGTAGAAAAAAGATGGCCATGAATTTGTCTTAGCATCATAAAGTAGATTAAGATTTTTCCATTTTAGTTTTTCAGTGCTAGTATTTATCAGACTAATGAGCTGTGGGAGCATTCTGACACCTGTTGAGAGAAGTGGTCCAGAAGTGAGTGTGTGGGACTAGGGATAATGAAGAAGGGATGTTTTAAGAACACAAACCAAGAGCAAACACTCACTCTCATCTTCATCATTATCAAATATATTAGCACAGAGGAGAGGCCTGCTGCATATAGAATAAGAGGCAGCTAAGTTGCATACATGACCTGATTCTTTACCCACTCTTTGGAGCTGTCTCAGTTCTGACTTGTATCTTCTATGCTGAAGACAGAGGAACCCAGCCATCTACTGGAGAATAATTAGCTAAGTTCAGAATTGAGAGCTCTATGTTTCCTGCCATGACTATAATGGCAGCTGGGTTGGTAGCTGAATAATTGGTGGGCAAGTTAAAGAATGACCTCAGTGAGGCTAGTGTGAGGAAGGTACTAGTTCAGATTTTTTATGCTAATGAGTGTTTTATACTGCTTTGGTCTAGAGTCTTCGGGGATGGCTAGCACCTCTGGTGTGAGGGCTTGCCTTGCTCTTATCGGGGCTGATCATCTACCTTTGGTGTCCACCTTTCAGCCAACTCTCACCTCTGGTCCCAAGATGCTGTAGCAAGCAGAGTGGCCATACCCCAGTAAACTGTCTTGACAGATGGGCTAAACCAGGTTAAGGGTACATCCCTCAACCTAGTGGTGAGTTAGAGGGATGCATGCTTCCAGTTCGTGAAGACTTCCCCTGGCAGAATGGGCAAATGAGAATAATTTGTTCCAATGGTAACGAAGGCTGCTAAAGTAGGCACTGTAGAGTGCTGAGAGCTTGGTCAGACGTCAAAGACACCAAGGTCATCCAATGCACCTCAGGCCATCACCAGTCTTCCTGACTTGTTTTGGCAATGGACTTTGATGACTCTGGAAGAGAGAGTGAGGCTGATGACACTGTACAACTCTGCCTCACTTAGATCCAATTCAAACACAAGTCAAGACTGCTCCATGAAGCCATTGGTTCTCTTTGGAAATGAAGGATGAACAGTAAGGTTTGCAAAGTGTTTTACTCTGTTATCTCATTTGATTCTCAGGAGAACTTTAGGAGGTAGGGTGCTAATGTTATACCCATTTTGCAAATGAAGAAATCAAAGTGAGGAGACATTTAGTGACTTTCCTAGCATCAAATAGCTAGTAAAGGTCTGAAGCAAGATTAGGATTCAGATCTTCCTGATTCCAAGACTATCATGTTCAGCAATATTCCATCTAGCTCTCCCCACTTCTGGTCATTGGCATTGGCCCTGTTTCTCTTCTGAATGGACTACTCAGGCATATCATCTACCCTGAAGCTATATAGTATTCTTCTATTCACATGTGAATTTATTGAGAGCAGGGATTACTCTGTTTATCTATTTATATATCCAAGCATAGTGCTTGACATATAATAAGAACTTGATTAATATTTCTTTTCATTTGTTCCTTCATGTTCAAGGTTTTACTAGGAATCAGCAGGAGAGAAGGAACATATGCACCTGAAAAAATACTTTTTTCCATCAACTAAGTTTCATGATTTTTTTATCTTGAAAAAAATTAAAAATAGTTTATTTATATTTATATATGATACATGATGGGATGTATTTGTTATATCACATATTTATATTATATATTAGAACACATATTTATATTACATGTTGTAATAGTTATACTTCTTCAGGAAAGGTAGTAGTGGAGAAAGAGAGAGAAATTTAAGATTGTAGAACCTTACATAGCTCTGAAGGACCCCAGAGGCCAGTTTCATTTTATAAATGAGGAAACTCAGAGACCCAGCAAGAAGAAGGGATTTGCTCAGTGTCAAGACCATGACCAGTAGGAATCCAGGTGCCTGGGACCAGTTATTTCATTTTTGACTTGACCTGACCTCAACTTCCTCATCTGTAAAAAGAGGAATAGACAGTGAATTCCAACACAGCTGTTTCCCTCCATTACTCCACTTTTTGACAGAATCCTCTCCTAAAATAAAGATGCATAAGCATGCAAAACAATACATTGGCTGTGTTTGATAATGTAGGCTTCCTTTTGTGCCTTAGCCCACACTCCTTTTACGGAGAGATGGGAGGCAGGCTTCACATTTTGTCCTCTGAAGTCATGAACTCTAAATTGATCGGGGCTCTGAAATTTCTCATTCGTATTTTCTCCTTCGCGTTACTGTGATTATCCTGCAAATTGTTCTCCTGGTTCTGTTTACTTTGCTGGCATCATTTCCTACAGGTCTGGTTTATTTTCCACAGGTAAGACTTTGAGCACATACTATTTATATGGCTCATGTTGAGCTATTTGTGCCAGCAAATCCCTATTAGTCTTACTATCCTTGCGACTATGGGGATAACAATTCAGTAACAGAATCTTCAGTTTTCATTTGCTTCTGCCGAGACAGGAGTTGGAGAAGAGAACCAAGCCTTATCTCCAGCTGCTTTTGTCTTTATCTCTAAAGCATAACAGGTTGTAAGTGCAAAGCACGAATGTGAAGGATGAGAATAGAAGAAACTCTTTGAAAACTAATGGCAAATGATAAAAATAAGTTCCCCAAAGGAACCGGTTTGCCTTTGGATCCAGTGGGTACTTTGATTCCCATGGAGCTGGCCACCCCTGAAAGAAGCACAGGAGTGATGGAAGCCTGGGCCAGAAAGCCCTATGAGGAAAGCTGGAACAAGTGCTGCTCCAATCCAATTATCAAGGATTTTATGGATTTTGGTGCTAAAGATGCCTTTCTTCCAGACACCCTGACCCTCTACATATCAATCTCTGATCCTGGCAGAGGCATCAGCCAGCTGTCTAAAATAGGGTTGGAAAGGAATTTTGCTCTGAGATGACCCGGGAGTTTAAAAGCCTGTAATGTAACTAGCAAATAGGGTCAAAGCGACCCCTCAGAGATGATGGCTTTTTCTTTGGTAATGAATTTTGGGGAACTGCATTGAGCAGATGTGCCTTTAAAGAGGAGGCTATCAAGCCTCTCATTGGCTGACCACACTATAATATGTGTCTAGCCACAGAGAAGTATTATCACAATGAAAAACGATGGAATTATTCTCGAGGAGGAGCCAAGATGGTGAAGTAGAGCAGAAAAGCCCAAAGTCGCCATGAGAACCCTCTCCAACCAATCTTAAAATAATGCCACAAAACAAATACAGGAGTGAAAGAAGAGATTAAATGGAGTAAATTATATAACTTAAAGAGGTGTGAAAAATTATTATGGGGAGGGTAGGGTAAGGGTGGTGATGGACAATATTTAAACTTTACTCTCATTGTAACTGGCTCAGAGAGGGAAAAACCAATATACTCATTGGGGTGCAGAATTCTATCTTATCCTACAGAGAAGTAGAAGGGGAATAAGACTAGGGTAGGGGGAGGTAATTGGAGAGGGGGGAAGTAGGGTGTGTGATAAAAACGATGAAATAAGCCTCCATGAGAGTCACTGTTTTGGGGGTTTTGGGAATTAAATAATTGGATAGGGAGAATTAATTTTTTCTTCCCTTCCTTCCTTCCTTCCTTCCTTCCTTCCTTCCTTCCTTCCTTCCTACCTTCCTTCCTTCCTTCTTCAGAAAGGCAAGGGCTAGGCTATTGGGGTTTAAATAATTTGCCCAGGGTAACACAACTAAGAAGTGTCTGAGGCCAGATTTGAACTTAGGCCCTCCAGACTTCCATTCTATCCACTGTGCTACCTAGCTGACACTTAGTTGCTTTCTTGTGTAATGGGTTGAATTCAGAAGGGAAATCAGATTCTTGGAGTCCCTGCCTTAGATTTTTGTTTGAATTGATGCTTTCATTCACTCCCAGCAATATAATATAAAGGAAAAATCACTTTCTGCACTCTGTATCTGCCGCTCTTCCTGGTTTCAACACCTTGGAACAAGGTGACCTAGCACCAGGTCCCCACTAGATTCTGCCTCCCTTCTTTCCTGCCTTCTTTTGTATTTTGGCTCCTTTATTGGATTGCAAGCTCCTTGAGGTCAGGGACTGTTTTTCTTCTTTTTGTTAGTTATATCCTCAGCACTTAGTACAGGGCCTGGAACATAGTAGGTGCTTATAATGTTTAGACAGAATTATTGCATTGGGGTGGAAAAAATAACTAAATTTATAGCTAGAGGATCTGTGTTTAAATCTGAGCTATGCTGTTAATCACCTGTGGGACCTTGGACAGCTCACTTAATTTCCCTGGGGCTCAGTTTCTTTATTTGAAAAAATAGAGAAGTTGAATTTGATGACCTCTGAGGTCTGATCTAGATCTTAAACTATGATCCAGGGTTCAGAAAACTAGACAGCTGCCAATTGTCTATGAGCTAAGAATGGTTGTTACATTAAAAAAAGTTTTATTGTATTTAAAAATATAATAACCATGCATAGCAAGTGACCATGCAAAAACAGACAACATGTTTATTTGGCCATCCATTGTAGCTTGCTAACCCTGGAATATGATCCAATGAACTGTGGATGGGAGGTCACAACTTAGAATTTTTGCCTCTGGGGTAAATATCATGAACCTCTCCAAGGGCAAATGTCAGAAAGCATGCCTTGATTGGGCTGGGAAAAGTGAGATGTGTACCCTTAAGGAGTAAGACAGAGATCCTAGGATACCAGTGCAAGGTGATGGCCGAAGAGGTTAACATGAGCAGGACAAAGCAGGGCAGAATCATGGCAGAGAGAATTCCATAATGCCAGCAGATTCCAATTTTAACATGATTCTTGTTAACCAGGTTCTAGATCCAGAGTCACTACGTACCCTACAGTGGATAGTTTTCAGGGGACCTATGAATTTGGATGGGAAAAATATATTTTTACTTTCACTAACTTCTAAGTGAAATTTAGCATTTCCTTCAGTTATTTCAGAATATTACTCTTCTAAGAAGGGGTCCATTGTTTTACCAGACTTCCAAAGGAGTCCATAATATACACAGAAAAGGTAAAGAAGTTTTGCTCTAAACTCTGATTTCCAAAAGACTGGATATACCTTCAACACACTCTAAAGTTGGTGCTGCCTAAATTTAGTGGATCAGGACAAAGTCTCAGTCACTTGATCTAGTCATGGGTCTTTTTGATGGTATTACTAAAGCAGTGTGCTGTAGTGTCCAAAGTCTTTTCCTACTTCAACCCATTCTCTACTCAGTTGACAAAGTAGAAACCATATAAGTTTAGGCATGTCAACCTTCTTGGCTAAATAAAACTCCAGTGTCTTGAATATAAAATCATGTTTGGCTTTTAACGCTCCTCTCCACCTCTTTCAACCTTTCTGGTTTTTTTTACACATCATTCCCTATGTATGTGCTCTATGATCTAATAATTTTGATTTATTTATTGTCCCTTGTGCATAACATATCATCTCTAGTCTCTGTAACTTTGCACAGGCTGTTCCCCATGCCTTGGAATGTTCTCTCTCCTAGTCTCAGTCCCAAGACTCACCTCAATCACCATCTTTTTAATTTTTTTCAAACCCTTGCCTTCTGTCTTTGAATTATTGCTAAATATTTGTTCCAAGACAGAAAAACAGTATGGGCTAGGCAGTTGGGGTTAAGTGACTTGCTCAGGGTCACACAGTTAGGAAGTATCTGAGGTCAGATTTGAGACTAGGACCTCTGATTTCCAGGCCTGTCTTTCTATCCACTGAGCCACTTAACTGTCCCTCTATTACCATGTTTTGTAGGACTCTTTCCCCAGCTTCCCCAGCTGCTATTGCCTTCTCCAATAAGGGGAATGTATGTTTATATGTATGTATGAATGAATGCATGTATATAGCTATTTAAATATTGTTTCCTTTATTAGAATGGAACTCCATGAGAAAAAGGACTGTTTTTGCCTTTTTGTTTCTTAGCCTGTTAACCAAGTGTTGGCACTTTGTAAGCACTTTTGTCTCCACATCTGGCTCTCTATCCACTGAGCCATCTACCTGCCCCCACAATATGCCCTTAAGTGATTGTTAATTGATTGACAGTAGAAAGCATTATAATGAGAATCCAAATGCGTTGGTTGGAGTCCCAGTTCTGTTGTTACTGTATAACCTAGAACAAGTCACTTAGTCTTTTTGAAACTTGCTTTCCTCGGCTGTAAAATAGGTACACTAATGTCTACTCCCCAGGTTTATTGTTCAGGATCAAGTAATAATTGTTGACATTTATTTGGAGCTTTAAAGTTTGCAAAGTTTAGTCACATATGTGATTTCATTTCAGCTTCACAAAAGCTCTGTAAAGTAGGTCTAATTATCCTCATTTTATAGATGAGGAAATCAAGGCTGAGAGATAGCAAGTGATTCACTCATACAACTGGTAAGTGTTGAGAGTGATTTGAACTCAGGTCTCCTCTAACTCTTTCCAGTACTTTATCTCTTTTTCTTGTCGTTCATTTGTTTTCAGTTGTGCTGACTCTCCAAAAGTCCATTTGAGGTTTTCTTTTCTTTTTTCCTTTTCCAGTTTATTTTACACATGAGGAACTGAGAAAAATCATTAAGTGACCTGCCTATAGTTGTAGAGCTATTAAGTGTCTGAGACCAGATTTGAACTCATGAAGATGAATCTTGATTTTAAGCCCAATGCTTCTTCTACTGCGCCACTTAGCTGCCCTACTTCCTCTCTTAGAATCTCATATATCCTTCTGAACCTTAAGGACCACCCACCTTCTACATGAAAACACTCCTGATTCTCCCCAGCTCTTTGGATTCTTTTCTCCAGAAATTATTTTCTATTTATCTTGAATATATTTTGTATATGTTTATTTATGTGTAGCCTCATTCCCTTCCTAAACCTGGCATTATTTTCTGAAGGAGACCCCTGGGATGCTAAGTGATGCTTACACAGATGGAGACATGACTCCTGATTGGCTTAGAGACCTGAGCCAGAACATTTCACTTGTGTAGAGAGACTTCTGAGAAAAAGAGAATTAGAGCTTGTAGTTCAATTCTTGGATGACTAGATGGAACCCTGGAGCCCATCCCTAGCATATCCCTTGACTTTCTGGAACATCCACCTGGGATATTTATTACCAAGAATAACTTCTCAGGTGAGATCATTCTTACCTTGGTTGAACTGATATGTTATCTTGTTTTCCAGGGAATGATCTTGGGTAGTCTAATTCTGCTCTAATATGTGTAATTTCCCCAATTATTTTCTTTGCTATATCCTTGGATAAATGTGTTTGCTTGCTATCTAAGGTTCTTTGTATAATATGCATTAGGTGAGAGGGAGCTAAGCAGGCAAGAGTAGCTAAGTGACACCCTCCCCTGTAGAGTAACTAGAGAAAGTGACATTTTCCCTGACCCTAGAGAATCATTCCCCTAGGCTATCAACATTAGAGGTATGGTAGATAGCTATAATTCTAGCTCAATACCCCTCTGGGAGACAGGAGAGGGAAGGTGTTACTGCTGTCTTAGATGGTGCCATTCTCTCCCTTCTAGGCTACTAGTGATGCAGACAAGCCCTCCTTCCATTCTCTAGGAAGGCAGAAATCACCATTTCTCTTTGGATATATGGAATGAGGCTTTCCAGATTCCCAGATAAGATACCTATTTATCTAGACCAGTGATGGGCAAACTTTTTAAAGAAGGGGTCAAAGGAAATGCTCATCTGTCAGTCTGTTTCTAAAGCAACTAGTATTGTATCCTACTCATTGTATTCGTCAGATTAGGAATAATGTCACAGGGCTGGATAGAACATTTCAGGGGGCTGCATCCCTGCCTGTGGGCCATAGTTTGACCATCAGTGATCTAGACCATATGTAGTCCAGCCAATTTATGCTGTCCAATCCATGCATTGGCGTCATCCATTCTAATGATATAGTTTGAGAGAGTAAGTGTAGAGCCTGGCTACAAATGTATATGTGATCTCCTTGACAGAATGTAAGCTCTTTAGGGCAGACACAGTTTCATTTTTGCCTTTGTACACCTAGACCCTAACCCAGTCCTTGGCACATAGTAATCATGTATGTGAAAGTATTTTCAAATAATTTAAGTTGCCAAGAACACAAGAGGTTTGATAATAAAAGTAAAATGATTATTATTATGGAAAGGCAATATAGTTTAGTGAATGAATGAAAAATGTTTTTTAAGTGAGTACTATGTGCCAAGCATGATGTTAAGTGCTAGGGACACAGAAAAGTGTGAGAATCCCTCCTCCTAAAGAGCTTACATTTTAACTGGGGGAGACAACACAAAGGCCATTCAGCTGAAGGGTAGATGACAAGGTCCGGTGGATGGTAATGGAAAGAAATCTTGCTTCTTAAGTTTTGAAATAGAGGAACCCAGATTCAAATCCTTTCTTTAAAATATACCGGTTTTGGAACCATGGGTAATTTTTTTAAGACTATCCATTGCAGAAGAGGCTTTTATCTGCATTGACAGAGGGAGTACTCTCACTGTCCACCTCAATCCCTCAATCTCATTATTATTTATATTCTGCTACTTGAATTCCATGAAGAAAATGAATCCAAGGTGCCTAGACTCTCTCAAGAATACAGTACAGCAATAACATTCAAGCTTTCATGTCAGTATTTGTACAAACTTATGTTCTAAAGCTAGAATCAATTAGAAGGAAAGCTTATTGCTTCACCCATCAGTTTCCTGATCAATATATCTCTTCTTTTAGGCTACATCATCTATTGAAGGCCTTCTTCCTGCACTGTGGGGAGCACTAAAATAAGTGCTCATTAGTGGATGTTAATAGCTTCTTCAAATGTCTAGATTAAGGCCAAATTTTCTCTATCTTTTTGATATTGGAATTATATATAGAACCAAGATAGGATCATTTACATATAGCTAAAAGCAGTGCTATAATGGAGTCAGCTCTTTTGGGCCTGAGATAGGTGATTATTAAATTTTCAGTGGGAGAATTTATACTTCAGAAATTGGCAAGTGCTGCAAATAAGGACTTGATTTGTTTTGTTGATTGTTTAGACTTTAGAAAGTGGTAGAGAAAATGTTAATGTTAAAATGTTAATTGTTGTGTGCACATATTTTTCTCTTTTGGAGAGCTGGTGGTAAAACACTTACCAATATACCCCTGATTAGGAGGGTCCTAAAAAGCCATTTAGTTTAAACTTCTTGTTTTAAAGATGGGGAAACAGGCTAAAAGAGGTTGGCTTAGACGCAAGAGTTGAACCCAGGCCATCTGACTCCAGAGCTATTAACTTTTTTTTCATTTGTCATCCAGGATTTTGTCAGAAGAATATGCACACTTTTTGAGGCTGTGTGGAATGATAGAGAGTATTTGATTTGGGGAGAAGACTTGGCTTTCATTATGTGTGTGTGCGTGCATGTGTGCATGCCTGTGATCTTGGACAAAATCCTTGCCCTCTCTGAATTTCTATTTCCTTAGCTATAAAATAAGGAGACTAGTCCAGATTATCCCGTAAGATCTATTTTAGCTTTAAATTATAAAATATGATCATTCCATGGTTTTTTTTATTCTCAAGGTTATAAAATAATATTTTGAATCTGAAATCTTGTTATCTCAATGCATCATGGTGGAGTGGATGTTTCAATAAAATCAGAAGACATTGGTTTAAGTCACTCTGATCCCCTTGAAACTTTACACTTCTCTCCATTAAAAGAATAGAATATTTGCAATACCTCTCTTATTTGGATGTTGTGAGTGTTTCTTTCATGTTCAATAATGTGGTCTTTTCATGGGGAAAAATGCCTCCACTGATGTCTTGCAACATAGTTGATAGTCTTCAGTAGTTGCTGTGGCTTCAAAAAATATTATCTGGTGGTTAACCTGTTGATATGAGTCTTTCTGAATGTAGCCAGGCTAGGTTGTAGATGACAGGCAAATAGTTTGGTCCTAGACTACTACTCAAATCCTTTCCAATCTGGAAGCTATTGCAAGAGTATGTACTTAGTTATAGCTTTCAAAAACTCAATGTTACTTTCATATCATGGAGAGGCTTCCGAGCAGAACTTTGGTGGGAGGAGCTATTAGACAGAGACAGAGAGAAGTGAGAAAGGGAGAAGGAGAAGGAGAGGGAGAGAAAGATGGAGGGAGTGAGGGAAGGGGAGAGAGAGAGAGAAAGAGAGAGAGAGAAAGAGAGAGAGTCAATATGCATTGGTAGTGGTAGTTTTTTTCACTATCATATTCTCTATACCATTGAAAAATATGCCTAAAATATCACTAGTGATGAAACTACTACTACAAATGCAGCTCATCAGTTTTCCTTAACTGATGATCTTAGAAAGCTGTAGGGCTGTCCAGGACATTAAGAGGTTAAGTTACTTGTCCAGGATCACATAGCTGGAAAGAGTCCGAGGCAGACTTGAACTTAGATCATCCTGCTTCTACAATCAGTTTTAGCCATTTATGACATGGTTCTCTTTCACAAAATTTGATGACATTAAGAATAACTTTGGACATCAACATAGCCATACAAACTTGTTCAGTAACAATTTACAGTTAAATTAATTAATTTTAGTTAACTGACATAAGTGGTTAGAGTGCTGGACTTGGAGTCACAAAGGTTTAATCCTACCTTAGAAACTTGCTAGTTCTATGGCCATAGATAGGCAAGTCACTTTACCTTTCTCAGCCTCAGTCTCTCTCTCTATGAAAGGGAGGGTAATAATAGCACTTACCTGTAATAGGGTTGTTATGTGGACCAAGTGATATAACATATGTAAAGTGATCTGTAAACTTCAAAGAGCTATGTAAGTGATAACTATTAATATATTTTTTTTGTTTTTATATTTTTAAACCCTTAACTTCTGTGTATTACTTTTTCTGCTTTTTAACTAATACTTATTGTTTTGATCATTAATGCTTTATAGTATAGTTCAAAATCTAGTATTGCTAGGTCCCCTTACTTTCCATTTTTTGTTTTTATTACTTCTCTTGAGATTCTTGACCTTTTGTTTCTCCAAATTAATTTTTTATTATTTTGTCTAGACGTATGCAATATAATCCCTTGGGAATATTGCTATGGCATTGCCATGGAGATGAGAGATGTGTAAGGCCATATTTTCTTAGGAGTCCACTAATTAATAATGTTATGGAAGCAGAACTTTGGGGAGAGTTATTGTGAAGGCTACTGGGAGAAAGAGAACAGATGAAGAGGTGTTGGGAATGCAGAATTTGTGAGTTAATAGCCAGAGAACATGTGGGCAATCACCATTGTGGTAAAGGAGCTCTAGCAGAAAGTTCAAGTTGAAAAAGGATATCCTGAAAATGGTGAGATCTTTCAGATGCTCTTGTTTGTGGAAGATAATGCATTGATTGCATGAAACTGAGAACACTGCAAAGGACCCTTAGAAGAGATCTATAAGCACGTGAAGTTTGACTTGGTGATCCACATGGAAAAGACCAAGTAGATAAAAAATTTTTATTGCTTGTAATTCAACACTCATTTTGTTAGTCATCCTCTAGAATTTATCCAATCATATTTATATCTGGGACAGATAGTATAGATTGCCAGGCCCAGAACTGAAAAAGTTGAAAAGAAAAGGAGTAGTTTGGATAGCTTTCAGGAAGTTGCAAAAGTGTTTTAGTGTCTCCATGTTCCCCTTGAAAGTAAATGGTCACCTTTTCAATACTAACATGTAATCAGAATGGTTATATGAAGACACTATGTGTAAAGGCACTCCCTCTGAAGAGCTAAAACACACAGGACAACGGAGAGATACATATTGCAATACACTACAACACAAGGAATGAGAGGAAAAGATATGAAAGCATTGTATGATGGAAAGAGGAGTTGGGATGATCACATGGCAAACGTGAGTTGATGAGGGAGAAGGAGAGACAGACAGAGAGAGGCTTCTAGAAGGTTGGAGGCATTTCCTTTTGTGAACTTTGGGGAGAACATGGATAAAAATTGCATAGGATTGTTGGGCATGGTTAGGTTGTGAATTCAATAATTGGAAGGAACTACCAAATGATGAGATTGCAGATCCATTTATCTACTGCCCCTACTTTTAACTCTATGTTTCTATATTGTTCTTTCTCAGAGAATTGTACTAGAGCCCTGAATGTGTCTTTATTTGTTTCCTCTGTTAGTTTTAGTTTTTAGTTTTTTTAGTTTCCTGTTAGTATTTAAATACTTGATCATCGTTTAGACCTTTCAAATTGCTCAAATAGTGTTATCTTTCTAAGCTCTTCTGTTTGTATTTCAATGATTTCCCTTAGCTCTGGTTTTCTTGACAGGAATGACTGAAAGATCTCTATTCTATTAAAAATCCATTCCCCCCCCCCCCCCATGTGTACAGTAATATGATACTCATTTTTTCAAGATAAGTTTTATTGATTGTCAACCTTCTTTTTCTTTTTATCACATTTTCGTGATATACATATACAAATACATATTTGGTATAACACGATTTTTCCCCCCTTATAATAGTTGCTGCTGCTAAGACTTGTATGATTATGACTCTTATTCCTTGATACCCAATTTCTTTCTTCATGCCTGCTGGAATATTTTTTTCATCTACTTGAAAACTCTGGATTTTGGTTCTGAAATTTCTGTGTATATTCAGCTTGAGATTTCTTTTAGGAGGTGATTTTAGTGGAGTCTTTCTCTTTTCACTTTGCTTTCTGGTTCAATAGTTTTGGGCAGTTTTCTTTTTTGATATCTTGAAATATAATGTCCAAGGTTTTTTTTCTGTTTGTTTGGTCAAAGATTTTTCAGCCTCCAATGATTCTTAAATTATCTCTCCTTGTCTTATTTTCCAGATCAGTTGTTTTTGATAGTAGACAGATTACTTTTGTAGTTTTCCAGGCTTTTGACTTTGTTCTAATATTTCTTTTTGCTTCGTTGAATCGTTGAGTTCTGTTAACTCAATTCTATTTTTCAGGGTATCAACTACTTGGATAGCATTGTCCACATTTTTCTTGAGGCTGTTTATTCTTGTTCTGTGCCTAATTTCATTTTTTGCATTATATTTCAGTTCTTGCTACATTTCTTCCATCCATTTTTGGAATTTTGGTGGTTAATCTTCTCTCTCTCTCTCATTTTTATAAGATTCTAGTCATGATTATTTCAGAGCTATCTCCTTCCTCTGGAATTTTTGTCTTGAAATTCTTTTAGCCATGAGTTCTTGTTTTTCTTTTTAAACCCTTAACTTCCATTGTAGAATCAAATACAGTGTATTGGTTCCAAGGCAGAAGAATAGTAAGATCTAGGCAATGAAGTTGCTACATACTGAGAATACAAAGAAAAGGCAAATGATACAACATCTGCCTTTTAGAAGCTCACAGTCTAATGGGGGAAATAACATGTAAACCACTATGTATTAACAAGATATATATATGTGTATATATATATATATAGTTAATTAGTGATAATTAAGAGAAAAGGCAATGATATTATGGGAATTTCAAAAAAAACTTGTAGAATATTGGATTTTAACTCAGACTTGAAGAAAGAAAGGAAGTGGAGATGAAGGGGGACAGATTTCCAGATATGGGGGCCAAGCAGTGAAAATGCTCATAATAGTCATGTATTTCTTTGAAGACCTTTTTCTTAGCATAAGAAAATAAATTTTTGAGCCACCAAACATTTGTAAGATGTGCAGACCACAAAGAATCCCCTTTGGAATTGCTATATACTCATAATAGATGATCTCTAGACACAATTTCTGGATGAAAGGGAAACTTGTATTCAAGCTCAACCTCAGATATTTACTAGATATGTGACCCTGGGTAAGGCACTTTAATCTATCTGCACCTCCTCTTCAAAATGAAGTAATTTGACTTAAAGTCTACTAAGTCCCTTCTCACTCTAAATCTAGGATTCCATGGTGTCTCAGCATTCCCACACTAGGAAACAGTTTGAACAACTTAACTCAATATCTCTAAAAACTACCTACTAACAACTAATTCAAGTGAGTATTTACTCATTGCATATAATGTGCAAAACATGGAGTTTTTCTTACTAATATAATTAAAACTGTTACAAGTGTTTTTTAATATAGAAAATGAACACAAATATTTCTAGAGTTACATGCCTAAGATGATAAGCCAGGAACAAAATAGTTGGTTTCAGTTTTATTATAGATTCTTGGACTGGGTGTAATCAACTTTCATTTTATTGACATCTAGGAGTTTAATTGCTTAGTATAGTTACCCTCTAAAGAATAAGAAATTGTTGCTCTGTATTATTAAAATATCTAATCTGCATCCCACTTTTGTCATCCTTTCTTACCAACATGTTTAATAACATTTCTCCCTAAAGGATCATTTGTATGTTCTTCTTATATAAAAGAGAGGAATCGGCCTACGGAGCTATAATTGAGGGAAAATATTGCACTTTCCTCCCTATAGGAGAGCCTTGTATGAGTCACATTACTCTTCAGAATTACTCCTCCCACCCCCATCCCAATCCTAGTCCATCTGGAAGACAGGAGGCTTGGTTTCCAGTGTATATATTAGTGGAGGCAGATTCTTGGAAGTCATTTTTGGCCTCAAATGATTTAGATGAATCTTCCTCATGTCCAATGGTACCACTAAGGCTAGTACAGTGCTTCCATGAAGCAGAGTGGCCACAGAGCAAATAGGGGAATAAATTAAAAATCCTAGGTGAGAGCGTTCAGCTTTCTGCTTTGGGCTTAGTTTTGGTGACTAAGCCATTTATGCACTTCTGAGAGTAGTAAACAATTTATTTGTAGCTTACTATGCTGATGTAACACCTGCTTGTTGCCACAGGGACCCATTTCACAATGGTCAGATAGATAAGTCATTTCCAGGTACTATGATAACAGTAAATGATCAAATCTATTTTTAAAAGTTGATTTTTTCCAATGAACAAAAAATTTTATTGTCTTTCTTCTGAAATCTTTGAACAAATATATATAGTCAAGCAAATCATACAGAACATGTTAAAATGTCTCACTTTGCACCCCGAATCTATCATCTTTCTGTCAGGAGGCAGGTAAGATGCTTCTTATCAGTCCTCTGGAATCATGTTTCTATCATCTCTATGCAAATGATTTTCTTATCTATTTCTCTAGCCCTACCCTCTCTCTTATCCACCTCTCTTACATCAGCAACTGGCACCTAAAACTAGTTGTCACATTTTCTTCCATTGCAGCAATCAGAGTTCTTAAGTCTTTTCAGAGTTGTTTATTTTACATTGTTGTTATTGTTTGAATGGTTGTCCTGTTTCTGCTCACTTCATTCTGCATCAGTTCATACAAGTCTTTCCAGGTTTCTCTGAAACTGTCCCCTTCATAATTTCTTAAAGCACAATAGTATAATTCTACGTTCATGTAACATAATTTGTTCGGCCGTTTTGCAAATGATGGATGTATCCTTCATTTCTAGTTCTTTTTTGATGTGAAAAGGAGCTGTCATTTCTGTTACTTCAATTTCTCTTTTACTCAGTTGTATCACAAAGGAAAAGCCAGGGATCTTTTTTATTAAAGACTGCTGTTGCTGCTGTTTTATGAGTATTGTAGATAAAACTGCACATTTTTCAGTGAGATACAATTGAATGAGTATTGGGCTTAAAGTCAGAAAGTTTGGTCTAAATCCCAAATCAGAAAGTTTGGTCCAAATCTGTGCTACTTTGGTAATGGTTCTCATGCTGTCTGAGCCTAAGTCTCTTCATCTGTAAAAGGAATAGTACTTGCACTGATCTCCTTGTGGAGTTGTGCTGAAAGCATTTTGTTTAAAACATTGTATGAATGACTTGTTATAACTCTGTAGAATTACCAGTTAATCACTGTATGAATAATACAAGTGGGTACAAGAAGAAAGCCATCTTGGTAAAAGGATACAATCAATCAATAAACATTTACTAAGTGAGTACCATGTGCCAATCCCTCTGCTAGGTACTATGAACAGAAAATGAAAAAAATGTTCTTTTTTTTTAAAGAAGCATACATTGTATTGAGGGAAATATCATGTACCTAATGTCTTCTACTTTAGGTTCTGGAGAATTAAGAGATTTATAGTTGGTCTTTAAAACATTTTCTTATTCAGATCCAAGGTAGTGGCCTTTACAATTTTCTTAGACAGACAGTAATTGGCAGCTCCTTTAGGATCTGATCTGGTCATACCCATTGTGTGGATGGCCTGAATTCTGGCCAGTCCTCTGTCAGTTTAGGTTCAATATTGGAAGAGAATAGAGCACTCATAGGTCCTTTTAAAGTTAACATAAGGAGATTTACTTATAACAGAAGAAAATTCAAGGATAGTAATCAGGAATCCTTTGAAACAATTCATTGATGATCCATCTTCCAGTTGAGCACCTGAGAGTCTCTCCTCTTTGTGACTGCACTGTATTGAGGTATTGAAGAAATAACATATACAGTTTGAGTCCTTAGTCTCCTGAGTCAACCAAATTTTGAGGAATATTTCAATACTAGTTAAGGGAAAACCAGCCTGACTTTCATGGGGATGGGGATAAGAGAATGATTTCTAAACTATCTTGCCATCACTCATTAATATTCTACTTCCATGCCCATGAATTTTGAAATTCTTTTAAGTGATCATCATTTTTTGTCATCCCATCTTTCCCTCTGCCTTATGACTCCTTCTTTTGAAATCATTACCATGATCTCTAATTTCTCTGTTTCTCAGTTCTTTTCCAGGCCATCGCCCTTTGACTGGCCATGCTGTCTTCCTTTCCTTAATCCTACTCATTGATTAATCAGCCCAACTCTATATTATTCTCTGTACCCAAGCCCCTTGCCCCCTAGACCTAGAGACAGAGAGGGGTGGGGGGAGAGAGAGAGAATTCATTATTTCATCAAACCCTTGGCTGTTCTGAACATTTGAGACCACTGATCCAGTGACCCAAGTTTGCAATCTCTGAACCATCTTTGACTCCTTATTCATTCCACATAGCCAATCTATTGCCAAGTCTTATTTATGCCTTAATAAGATCTCTTGTATACATTTCATTTTCTCCACTTGCATAGCCACAACTCTGCTGCAGGCCCTCATCATTTTATGCCTGGCCTATTGCAAAACCTTTCTGGTTAGCCTCTCCCCTTTCCAATAACTCAACTGCCAAAATGATCACCTTCCTACTCAATAAACTCTGGGGACTTCTTGTTTGTCTTTTAAAGCCTTTCATAACCTGGCTCCCTCCTCACTAGAAAGGTATTTCCCTGTGGCTTGAGATGACTGATTCTCTACTTGGAAGCTTGTCATTTACAACACTCCACTGATTCTTCAGTCTGATCAGTGTGCTTATTCCCTCCAATGTGCAGATCATGACTAATTTGTTCCTTCTTATCTTGTGCAATTCTTTTCTTAGTTCTTCTCTAAGTCCTCCCTAGAGGACTTACTTCTAAAGACCCAAAGAAATAGCTTCAGATTAAAGAAAAAGTAACTGTTGGATGGCTGGTTTTAAAAGCATATTTTATTGGAATAGTGTAGTGGAGAGAAGGCTAGTCTTGGATCTAGGAATGCTTGGGTTCAAGTCTTGTATTTGCTGTGTGACTTTGGGTGAGTTATTTAACCTCTTACTGTTCTAGATAAAAACTGTAAGTTGTAGAGGAAATATCTACCTGCATAAGCAAGGAAATACTTCACCTGAAGGTCTATTCATTGGAGTGTGCTGAAGGAAGCTGGATCTAGCTCTCAAGATGTGATTGTTGAATATTTAGGGCAAAAATTCACAACTCACATATCAGCAAACACTGCAATTCAGGGATTGATTTATTACTTTGTTGATTTTTTAGACTTTAAGAAAGTAATGGGGGAAATATTAACAATGAAGAGTAAGTTTAAAAATATCTTATATGTACTTCCTCCCCACCACCCAGTGAGCTGATTGTTAAACATTTACTATCACACCCCTATCCATACACCAGTGAAATCACAGGTCTAATCCTGAAGAACAACTTTATTGGGCATAAGTCAGTGCAGTGGTTAGAGTCCGGGACTTAAAGACAGGAAAATATAAGTTCAAATTATGGCCTCAGATACTTACTAGCTCTGAGGATAACCCACTCTACTTCTCTCAACCTTAAATTCCTTAACCCATGAAACACAGATAATAATAGCACCTGCCTCACGTTGTTTTTGAGTTTCAAGTGAGATAATATATTAAAGAGTTTGGCAAACCTTAAAATATATAAATGTTAGCCATATGATATTCATGAAGTCCAAACCAAGCAGAACAGCTGATGGAAAATGAAGAGTTGGCTGGAAAATTTGAAGCCCTCCAAAGAGGAGGAGTTTATTGTTCTCCTTTCAGTCAAAAGGGAAGACAACTGAGAGTACCTGCTATCATGCTATTATTTTTAGAAACAGAATATAACTCCCTCGCTAGGATTTCTGCATATTAGACTAACCTTGGATATACGTTTGGGGCAGTGGTACAGCGGATTGAGTGCTGGACCTGGAGTCAAAAAGATTTGTGTTCAAATGTGACCTCAGAACTTAATTTGCTGTATGACTCTGGCCAAGTCACTTAACCCTATTTGCTTCAATTTCCTCATTTGTAAAATGAGCCGGAGAAGGAAATGGCAAACTATTCCAGTAGCTTTGCCAAGAAAACCCCAAATGGGGTAATGAAGATTCAGACCTGACTACAATGACTGAACAACAATACAACAATAAAGATGCATTTTTGTCCACCAAGTTATAAATTTCATAAAAGAATAATTGAAGGATAACTAATGTCTCTGCTTTTGCACTACTTAAGGAAAGCTCTCTCTCTCTCTCTCTCTCTCTCTCTCTCTCTCTCTCTCTCTCTCTCCCTCTCCTCTCTCTCTCTTCCTCTCTCTCTTTCTCTCTCTCTCTCTCTCTCTCCCTCTCCTCTCTCTCTCTCTCCCTCTCTCTCTTTCTCTCTGTCTCTCTCTATCTCATACACACACACACTCACACATACAACACTACCAAAACAAAATCTAACAAAATACCAGACATTATCTAAACTGAAGATTCATCAATAATTCATAAACTTGGTGAGAAAACCTTTGGAAACAGGGTGGTATTCTTACTCTCTTGATCTTTTTGTTACTGTGTTTGTTCATCTCAGAATCCTGTATGGAGAGGCTCCTTCAGCCTGATACATTCTTGTTGTAGAGTGATTAATTTAGGAAGGAATCAATAAACCCGAAATAATCTGTCTTGAACAGCTGTCTAAACAGATGGAAGAACAAGAGAACTCAGTGTCTATGGTAGAGGGGCTGCAGGGAGTGGGAAGGAGGCTTTGGGAGGTGGGGGGAGAATTCCTAGGGTAGCAGAAAGAGAATAGAAGCTTTCACTCTAGGAGGCCTTTGGTCACCTCCCATTTTGCATCTTTGTCAATTTAGAACCTTCTGTCTCTCTTGCCCCCACCTTCAATCCAGCACTACATTTTTTTCATTAAAAATTATTTCTGTATGTTTCATTTTTTTACATGCTCCACAGTTCCCAACTTATGCCTTCCCTCTACTTTCCCAAAGATTCATCCCTTATAACAAAAGACAAAAAAGAGTAAAAAAGAAGAGTTCAGCAAAACTCATGAAATACTTCGAAAATATTATATGCAAAGGCTAACTTCCAACTATTAGATCCACCTCCCCTTTAACTAAAGAGCAGGTATTATTCCTTTAAAATATATCTTCTATTTCTTCAACTTTCTATCTACTCAGTACAGATCAAGTTAAGACAGTAGGTGATCTAGAACTGGGCAGCTAGGTGGTACAGGGGATTTAGTGTGGGATCTGGAGGCAGGAAGACTCATTTTCCTGAGTTATATGTAGCCTCCGGTACTTACTAGCTGTGTGACCCTGGGAAATCACTTAACTGTGTTTGCCTTAGTTTCTTCATCTGTAAAATGAGCTGGAGAAGGAAGTGATGAACCACTCCAGTATCTTTGCCAGTAAATCTCCAAAAGGGACCACAAACAATTGGAAATGATTGAAAAAGTTTAGAACTAGAAGGGATGTTTTCTCATTGTAAGTAAGATTGGACCCTTCCAACTCTCAATCTGTGATGCTACTAACATGTATGCAGATAAGGAGAGGAAAAGCATGTTTATTTTATATTTGCATAAGGAAGAAGATGGACAATGTGCTAACAATTGGGGATGAGAAAGGGAGATTAAAGAAAGTCTTCATTAAAGAGGTGGCATCTTGAGGGAAGTAAGTAACCTACCCAAGAGCATAGCGGAAGCAAGTGGCAGGGCAGGAATTTGAGTCAAGATCCCTTGACTTTAAATCTCATTCTATTATCTTGAATCTTAAATGGAAACTGGGATTCTAAGAGGCAGAGACAAGGACAAATTGAAATCCAGGCATAAAGTGCCATTTGTATGAATGCACACAGATGGATAATAGAGTATTGATTTTGGAGAATGGCTCATAGTGGAGTTTGACTAGAACATAGACTTGCTAAAGGAAATTGATTTTAAATAAGACCAGAAAGGTAGTTGGAAACTAAGTAATGGGAAGATGAAGTCTAGTCCAACCTCCTCTCCTTCTATAGTTAAAGAAAGTGAGAACAGAGAGGTTAAACCATTTGCTCAAAAAAGCCTCAAAGGCAGGATTTGAACTCAGGTCCTTTGGTTTTAGAGCCATTATCTATTCTACTATACTATATTGAATTTAATTCAAACCCCTCATTTCATAGATGAGAAAACCTCTAGCGGAGGTTAGTTAGATGACTTTCCCATAGTGATAGAAGTAGTTAATAAACACCAGAGACAGTGTTGTTTCTTCTATAGCAGTTTATATCACTATACGTTTAGAAGTTTTAAGAGATTCAGTGATTTACTCAAAATTATACAGATAGTAAACTTCAGGGGCAGGATTTGAACGTAAGTCCTCTGGCTTCAGAGCCAATATTCTTTCCACCATGACAAACTGCTTCCCTTCATTTATGTTTTTAAAAAAACCCTTACCTTTTGTCTTAATACCAATTCTGAGACAGAGGAGAGGCAAGGGCTAGGCATGTAGGGTTAAATGACTTGCCCAGGGTCACACAATTAGGAAATATATGAGGTCATATTTGAACCCAGGTTCTCCTGATTCCAGGCATGGTGATTTATCTTCTGTGTGACCTAGCTTCTTCCCCCTTTCATTTACATGAAAACAATTTAAAATTCTGCTTGTTTATCATAGTATTTGTCTAAGGGCAACAACGGATGGATGGTGATTTTAAGTGTTTTTTTTTTATTCTATGATTATTCAGTTACTAAGGAGGTATTGAAAGAGGAATGGAAATTTCTCCATGCCATTGCTGCTTCTGGCCATCTGGTATCCAAGCAGGGGGTGAGGGAATAGAAATATGAATCCATATTCTATAATCACAGGCTGATCAAAACAGAGAATTGGCTCGTTTCAAATGAAGGTCCACTTTTCCATGAAAGTAAGGGTAGTGTTGTTAACATTCTAAGTTCACTTTGGGTTTCAGACTTAGTCCTATTAGGTAAATTTTGAGGCAGTTTCCAGGTAGGGGAAGGTGGATATGAATGGGAGGTAAATCGTGATGAGGTTGAAGAAACATGTGATGGTGCAAAATAAATTCAACGGTGAAGCTTGGATTTACTAAAGCACTGGGAAGGACTCTCTACAATGATAACTAAGAATCGAGACATTAAATCATGATTTTGGATATGCCACAGAAATGGTACCTGAGGGGTGGGATGATTTGAACTCAGTTCTGCTTCTAAGTGTGGTCCTCTAGGCAACATGCCACACTTTCTTTTTTTTAATATTTTATTTTTTTAGAAAAATTTTCCATGATTACATGATTCTTTTTTTTACTTTCCCCTTCACCCTCCTTCACCCCCCCCATATCCAATGCACATTTCCACTGGTTTTATCATGTGTGATCAATCAAGACTTATTTACATATTATTGATAGTTGCATTTGTGTGGTTGTTTAGTGTCACATCCCCAACCATGTCCGCATCAACCCATGTGTTCAAGTGGTTGTTTTTCTTCTATGTTTCCACTCCTGCAGTTCTTCCTCTGAATGTGGGTAGCGTTCTTTACCATACATCCCTCAGAGGTGTCCTGGGTCATTGCATTGC
>NC_058133.1:309967007-309996842 GCF_016433145.1 Gracilinanus agilis
TGCAGTATATATATATATATATATATATATATATATATATATATACATATATATATATATATATATATATACATACAAATACCTTAAGAAAGATTCATTGACTTCCCATCAACTAGACTTCCCAATGAATAACCCTTTCAAAAGAATCATTCCTTTAAAAATTTAAGACAAACTGTCTGATACAGTGATAATGACTGACAGCACACACACATTTCTGTTCTTACAGTTTATCATTTCTTTAGCAAGAAAGTCAGAAATGTCTTTTGCCAATGATTAATTGGAACCAAGACTAGCCAGTCTCTCAAATTCTTTTCTAGAAAATACTTAAAAGCATCCATGATTTCTCTGGGATGGGTGTTTCCACCAGGGACTCAAGTCTCTGTCCAATTTGGCTGAAACATAGACTATATGAAGAAGAGTAGTGTGAATAAGGCTAGGAGTCAGATCATGGAGAACCTTGAATTATATAAGCTGAGGCATTTCTCTTTTTACTACTAGAAGGCAGATGGAGCAATTGGAAGAATCTGAGCAGTTATCACAGGATCATAGAATTGAAACTATATGCAAAGGTATGATGGTGCTATTTCATATTAGCTCGCCAGAGCCAATTGTAAAATTTTCAATGGAACAGTCTCATAAATCAGCAAACACAACAAATAAGGGCTTGATTTAATTTTTTTTGTTTTTTTTTGTCTAGACTTAAGAAAGTAATAGAGAAAACGTTCAATTATATAGATAAAATTTTAAAATGTGCTTTGTGTACAGCTTTTTTTTTCTTCAGACAACTGGTAGTTAAGCATTTACTATCACATTTGTTGATTGTCCTTCATTTTCGAAGAGGAACAATGACATCATGGAGTGTTGACTTGGGCAGGAATTAGATTTAAGTGATGCAGAGTTATACTACTAGAGTAAGCTCACACCTCCAAAGGTCATCAGAAAACTGATTTTAAAAGGCCAGTTCAAGGATTTAGTGATTCAGTCTGCATTGTTGAACTGGACTGGAGAAAGAGACTCTTTCCTTTCCTGCAGTGGTGACTACAGTGATTCCTTCCTTGGTTCTTCAGTGAGGAGACCCTCTCTGCTCATTGGCATTTTGGTGGGACACTCCCTTCAGCATGAGTTCTGGTGAGATTCTTGGCGGTCTTGAAGGTATTGAATTTGAGATGCCAACAGTTAATTTAGGTAAAGACAGATCTAGCAGGCATTTGTTATTGTTGATTAATTGGCCAGTCTCTCAAATTCTTTTCCAATAAACACTTGAAGCCTCTATGATTTTCACTGGGATGGATGTTCTCATCAGGTACTAGAATTGAGAAGAGAGATTAATGTGATGTATATGGATATGGGAACTGTCTGTTTAGTGGTGAAAATTTGAGCTGATGGGAGCAGATGAAGTTACCAAAATATTAGGATAGAGAAAAGAAGGTGGGACAGAGCCTTGTACCTAAATTTGTTTCTAACTCATATTTAGTGGTCAAGAAATGGATAATGAGTCAGCAAAGAAGACTGAAAAGGGACAGGCATACAGATGAAAGGATCACAAGATTATATATTTGAGGCTGGTAGGAACCTTATCTATCATCCGTCTCAACCTCCTTATTTCACAAAGGAGGAAACTCAGGGCCTGAGGGTTTAAGTAACAACAAAAGTCATACAAAGATAAATTATAGAATTGTCTTTGGCTTCCTGATCCTTTGATTATAATAATCTTAGAATACTTCCCTTTTCAGAGAACTAGGACGAGCAATATCATAGAAACCAAAAGAGGAGAGAGTATTCAGGAGGAGGTGGTCCAAAGCAAATAGACACTGTTTACATGGTCAGAGAAATCAAAGAGCATGAGGATTTAGCAGTGAAAAGCTCACTGTTAACATTTGCTAGCAATCTCAGTGGAGTGACAGGTACATAAATAAGACTGAAAGAGACCCAAGTCTTTCAACTTCTGATTCAGTGCCTTTCACTATATCATGATTCTTTCCTAGATTTTGGATACATTGATGCACCCACTGACATGACTAGCAAACTGAAATGTGTAATTATGTCCTCATGAATGAAGAATATCAATAGTATGTTAGAGGAGCATAAAATCTCCCAATTGACAAATGACCAGAGGACTTGAATAGGCAATTCTTGGATTAAGAAATTAAAACTATGTTTAGTCATATAAAATGATACAAATCACTATTAATTGGAGAATTGCAAATTAAAACAACTCTGAGGTACCACCTCACATTCACAAGACTGGCTTACATGTCAAAACAAGGAAATTGATAAATGTTGGAGGGGATGTGGAAAAATTGGGACACTGTTACACTGTTGATGGAACTCATAGAACCATTCTGGAGAGCAATCTAGAACTATGCCCAAAGGACCATAAAACTGCTTACCTTTTAGCCCAGCAAAACCACTACCAGACCTATGTCCCAAAGAGATTAAAGACAGGATGAAAAAACCTACCCATACACAAATATTTATAGCAACTCTTCTTGTGGTGGCAGAGAACTGGCAGCTGAAGGGATGTCTATCAGAACAAATTCTGGTATTTGCTTGTAATGGAAATCTATTGAGCCATAAGAAATAACAAACAAAATGATTGCAAAAAAACCTGGAAAGACTTATATGAAGTGATGCAAAGTGAAGAAGAGCAGAACCAGAAGAATTTTGTACACAATAACAACAATAATGCATGATGATTGACTATGAATAACTTAACTATTATCAACAAGGCAAAGATCTAGGACAGCTCTTAGGGACTCACTACAAAAAAAGGCATCCATTACCATAGAAGGAACAGATGGAGCCCAAATGCAGATTGAAACATACCGTCATTCACTTTATTTCCTCCATGAATTTTTCTCTAGTATAAGCAATATGTGTCTTATTTTTACAACATATTGGACATGGAAATATGTTTTTACAACATATTGGACATGGAAATATGTATTATATGATAATATATGTACAAGTTATATCACATTACCTGCCTTCTTGGGGAGATGGGAGGGGTGGGAGGAGGAGACAGAGTATGGATTGCAAAATATCAGACAATGAATATTAAAAATTATACTGAAATGCAATCTGCAAAAAAAAATTAAAGTATACATCTAAATTTGGAATAGTTTCAACAGAAGAAGAGTCAGTGTTTATAACCTATGTTCAAAACTCTCCTTTCTTTTCTCTGACAGGACAGGGCACAGAAATGAAAAGTGTCTTCAGATTACTTCAGTCAGCTTGCCTCAATTTCTGTCTGAGTAGAATGGACCATCAGCAGGAGTGTATATAAGTACTGCACACATGCTCAGGAAATACTCTTGGAATGAGTTTGGAAAGGCTTTTGATCATTCACTACAGCATTATTATTCTTTTATTTCTTAAAGTCTTCTCTTCAGTTCTTTCTCACTTAACTTTTCCATACAAAGTCTGGTTGTTGAGGAAAGTGCATAGTATGTGCATATGTGTGTGAGTGAGAGACTGAAATGGCTAGCCATTGTTTTTTATTACCCAATCTTGCTACATTGAATAATTGAGAACTTGTGTTAGAGAAAGTCATGTTGCTAAGGAAATTTAACATGAGATATTTAATAAATGTTGAGAGGTAGCATGATGTAGAAGAGAGAAGACTTCAGCCATGAATTTGAGTCTGGCCTCTGAAACATACTGATTGGGTGACCATGGCCAAGTAATTTAACCTCTTAACATGTCAGGCTAACTGATCCAAGTAATTTAACCTCTTAACATGTCAGGCTAACTGATCCAAGATGACCTGGGTGGTGGGAAGAACCACCACCACTGGTCCTACCACTGCTACTGGTAGTGCTCTGGCCCCTTGCCCTCCTCCTTTCCCCAGCTTGAGCTGTCCTAGAATCCACCTGGAATGGATGAGCAAGAAGAATGCTACCCTTACAGATACTGTAATATAGAATTATTAACTTTGCCATGTTGGCTTGGGGCAACCTGTTAGTTGCCCTGGTTGGAATGTTGACAGTGGCATGAGCAAAGGGCAGGCACCAATTGCTAGTTGGGCCAAGGGTATATAAAGCCCTGGAGACCTAGGCCTGGGTTCTGTTCTTTCCTGACTTCTCCCCTGACCTCTCGCTTATCCCTTACCCCTTGGGGCCCTGGGAAGTGGGAGTGGCCTTGCTATCATCCTATATTTCTTCTGCCCTTTATAGCTAAACTCCTTGAAAAGACTACCTACAATAGTGTAGGTGCTTCCACTTCCTCTCTTCTCATTCAATTCTTGACCTCTTACAGTTCAGCTTCCAAACTTATCACTCCACCAAAACTACTCTTTCCAAAATGATTAATGATCTCTTTGTTGTCATATCCAGTGTTTTTTTCATAACCTCCATTCTCCTTGAATTCTCTTCAGTTTTTGACTCTGTTGATCACTCTCTCCTCTTCAATACTCTCTTCTTTCTAGGTCTTCAGGACACCATTTTCTTCTAGTTTCCTTCCTATCTATTTGACTATTCCTTCTGTGTCTCTGCTTGATCCTCCCCCAGATCAATCCTCTAACTGGAGGTATCCCTTAGTTGTCTGTCCAGGACCATCTTTTCTTCTCTTTCTCTATCACTTCACTTGGTGATCTCATCAGCTCCAATGGAGTTAGTTGCCATTTCCATGCTGATGATTCCTAAATATACCTTTCCTGCATCAATCTCTCTGCTGACCTCTAATCTTATATCTCTTACTGCCTTTCAGACATCTCAAACTGGATGTCCAGTAGACATAATAAACTCAATATGCCTAAAACAAAACCCATTCTCTTCCCTCCTTAACCATTCCTTCTCATAGCTTTCCTATTAGTGCAGAGGGCAATAGCATCCTTTTAGACCCTCAGGCTCACAATCTAGTCATTCTGGATTCCTTGCTATCCCCCTACCATATCTGACCTTTTGCTGAGGCCTGTTGATTTCATTTTTGTAATACCTCTCAATTGTCCATTTTTTCCTCTGACATTATCACTCCTCTAGAATAGACCTTAATCACTTCAAGCCTTAATTATTACAACAGACTTCTGGTCATGTCGATCCCAACTCCATTCTCCATTCAGCCACAAAAAAGATTTTCCTAAAATGCAGTGTACTCAAAAATCACAAGCGCTCCCCTACTCAGACTCCAGGGGCTTCATATGGCCCCTGGAGCAAATACAAAAATCCTCTCTTTGCTATTCAAAGTCCCTTATAATTTGATCCATCCTTACCTGTCCAGTCTTCTTCACCTTACTTCTTAACATCCACTCTTTGATCCTGTGATGCTGGCCTCCATATTCCATGAATAAGACTCACCAGAGGCATTTCCCATGTCTGTCCCCCATGCCTGGAACTCTTTCCTTCCTCTACTCCAGCTACTGACCTCCTGGGCTTCCTTTGAGACCCAACTAAAATCTTGCCTTCTGTAGGTTTTATAGAATCCCTTTCAGTTCCAGTGCCTTCCTTCTGTTAATTATTTCCTATTTATCCTGTATATAGCTTCCTTTTTATGTATTAGTTTGCATATCGTCTCCCCCATGAAATTGTAAGCTCCTTGAGGGCAAGGATCTATTTTGTATCTTTTGATATATGCTGTTCTTAGCAAAGTTCCTTGCAATTTATACATATATATATATATATATAAACCATTACCTTCCATCTTAGAATCAATCCTATGTATTAGTTCCAAGGCAGAAGAGTGGTAAGGGCTAGGCAATGGGGGTTAAGTGACTTGCCTAGGGTCACACAGCTAGAAAGTGTCTGAGGCCATATTTGAACCCAGGACCCATATCTCTGGGCCTGGCTCTCAATCCACTAAGCTGCCCATATTCCCCCAATTAATAAGTATTGATTGATTGATTGATTGTCTTAGAGCATAGAGTCCTATTGTAGATTATTCTTGACCTTTATTTACTGCCAAGGTTAGGAAGAAGTTGGACCTGACCCTGGGCTGGTTGAGTTTCCATCTGAGAATAACTAGAATTCTGCCTGGATTGCAATTTTCTAAATTTCTACTGTTATAGCAGTAACAACAACAATGGTTAAAACTTAATATAGCACCTGCTATATTCCAGACACTTTTACATCCATTATCTTACTTGATCATCACAACAATCCCAGGAGGCAGGTACTATTAGAATCTCATTTTATATTTGAGTAAATGGAGGTAAACAGAAGTTAAGTGACCTGCTCAAGGTCACACAGCAATTTGTTGGAGGCTCAATATGAACTCAGGTCTTCATGACTCCAGGCCCAGAACTCCTAGCTGCACCTACACTCAGAAGAGAGAGTAGATCAGAGAGACAGGTAGAGAACAGTAAAAACCACAAAAAAAGCCTAGAATCTAAGACAATTTGCTTCATGGTACAAAATCATCTGCCTCTAAATTATGGACTTGTTAAGAGTTTTGTAATGATACAGAATCTTCTTTCATTCTTTTCTCCTCCTCCTCCTCGTCTTCCTCTTCCTCTTCCTCCTCCTCCTCATCTTGTCCCATTCTTTTTCTCCTCCTTCTCCTCCTCCTTCTTTTCTGTCTTAACTCTAAGACAGAAGGGCAAAGGTTAGGCAAACTGGGTTAAATGACTTGTTCATGGACACAGCTAGAAAGTATCTAAGATCAGATTTGAACTCAGGTCCTCCCAAGTCCAGGCTTGATGCTTTATCCATTGAGTCAACTAGCAGTACCTCCATCCTCCCCCAAATTTTTGGTATAGAGTCTTCTATGGAAACCCTAACTCTTCCCATACTGCTTATCCTCATGTTCCATCCCCAACTACTTTATGTTATCTACACATGTACATATATATGTACAGACACACACTCGTACACACTTTGCCCTTTTGGAAAGCTTCACTTTCCCTTCAGGCATCTAATCTTCTTTTGCTGAAATTTTTAACCTTTAACCACTGAGCAGTTTTTATGATGAAGCAATGTGAGGAGGGAGCAAAGTGGCGATGCCTTCCAGCGCAGAAGGAAGGGTTTCTCATCATCAAGTTTCTCTGGATGAGTTTGTTTCTTAATAAGATAGTCAACCTTGATCTTTGGTGTCTGGTTTTATCAGTAATTTGTCTTATGGGCAACTTACAATGGGCATGATGGGTCATTTTGAAATGAAGTGTGAAATGAAATAAACCAAGATGCCAAGTGGAAAAGCTGACAGATTTTATCTACCATAAATCAGAAAGAGCAACAGGAAAACACTTGTTCAGCACATCCATAATCTGCTTTAAAGCTGATTCAGTTTGCATAAGATAAATTGATATCTGCATAATATGTGACTTGAGAGAAAGGGGGTAGTTTTGAGTATAAAGAGAGATCTTGCTCTGTCTTGGAGTCAGAGTTCAAGTCCTGCCCCTGACACATACTGGCTCTGTGTACCTGGGTACACCAAACCTCTTAGTGTGCCCCCTATGCAACTTAAAAAAAAGGCAAATGGGTTTAAGTGACTTCCCCGGGGTCACACATCTAGTGAAATTTGAATTCAGGAAGATGAATCTTTCTGACTTCAGACCCATCATTCTATCCACTGTACCATCTACCTGCTCCATTTCTTTGCCACCCCACCCCTCATGCAGCTTCCTTAGACAGCACTACAGTCTAGATAAGTAGAGGGAGTTTCTTTACTGAGGTCTCTGATGACCAGGTGACTTGAGAGCATCTGGAAATGAAGTAGACCTTAAAGTAGTAGTGATATAAAGAGGCAGAGAACTCTTGAGGGCTTTTGGAAGATTCTCTCATTAGCTACATTTCTCCCCCTAGTTATTTGTTCACACTTTTAGATGGTCTTTCCACTGATTGCTTGCAATTCTTATCTTTACTCTTAAGCCCTCTGCTTTTCTTAATTTCCCTAGTAGTACCAAGGACAACACCAACTCACTTTTGATATTATTGGATGGAGAAAAAGGGGGAAAATCTGTTTATATAGCACCTACTATTTGCCAGGCACTGTGTTATCCTCATAACAATCTTGTGATGTAAATGCAATCATTACCCCCTATTTTACAGTTGAGGCAACTGAGACAAATAGAGGTTAATGTCACTTGCCCAGAGTCATACAACTGATAAGTGTCTGAGGCTGGATTTGAACTCAGATCTACTGGATTCTAGAACTTATGCTCTATCTGATATACTACCAGCTGCCTATGGGAAAAAGGATTTGAGAAGGATAAAGCAGAATCAGTAAGGATTCAATTCCATATTTTTTTGTGTGTATGAAAGTTGACTTTTCTTTGAATATTTCTAAAAACCCTATGCCCTCCCGAGGATCTCAAAAGGGCATTGCTGAATAATTCAGTTCAATTATTCAGTGCAGTCCTACAAGGATTCCTGACCTAGTCAGCTCATTTTGTAAAAATTTAATGGGTATCTTTTAACAGTTCTGTCATCTTGCTTTGGAAAATAATCTTCATGATTTCAGGTTCTCTAGTCAATTGATGTATGTTTGCTTTCAACAGGTGAATCAGTTGAATTCTAATTCATTGATCACAAACATTTAGTGAGAGTTTTCAGTCACCAAATTAATCTCTATTTGAAGGGACAGCCTTCAAACTTGTATTTTTTGGCCAAATAAAATGCTTTCTTAAGGACAATAAATAATAAATGAAGCAGAATCTTAGATTCATTATATCAATTATAAAAAGCAACAGAAATGTTGTTTGAAGAATGACTTGTATGTATCCATCTCCAGACAAAGAACTGATGAATAGAAATGAACAAGACACAGTTTTATATATACATACATCTTTTGGTCAAATGATGCCTTCTCTAGAAGGGAGGAAAGAGAAGAAGAGAATTACCTGGGAATTTTAATGTAACAAAAAAAATGAATAAATAAATTTAAATAAAAAAGAAATGTAAAAAATGTATTTGATGATTGTGAAGTTATATACTTACTTTAGAAAATGATAGGTGAAGGCCCAACTGTAACTTTCTTTGTTTTTCATCAAAAATCATTTTTATTCGTACACAGAACATTTTTCCTGGAGATTTATGGAGAGAAAAGATTTATGGACATGTGATTTGGTAGTTATTGATGCCTTCTCAGTTTATTTTTTAGGGTAAAATGTAATTAATAATTTTTCCTTCTATTTTGGAATTTTCCCATTGTCTTCATAATGACAATAAAACTATGTGTCCTTTCACAGAGATTTCTTCTATATGTATCTGATCATATACAAGTACTTTTTAAAACTTTATTTTATTTTGTATCTTGCCATGCTGAATCCAAGTATTGTGGTTCTTTAATTTTTGCAAGTGAAAACAGATTGTGGTAAAAATGCCAGCAGGCCTGTTCCATTTCGTGTCTACTTGTTATTTTCCTTTTGGTTTCATCTGCAGATGTTAGTAGAATGACTTATTTCAGCTGACTCTCCTCTCATAATCTCCACAGGTTTATTTTTTCTTCCACGGTCTTTTATTATTGTTATATTATTGTATGTAGCAATCCTATTAATCTTCCAACATCCTCCATAGAGTTAAAAAATATTAACCTTACTTTCTGTCATGGAGTCAATACTAAATGTCAGTTCCAATGCAGAAGAACTGTAAGAGAAGGGCAACTGGGGGTAAGCGACTTGCCTAGTGTCACACAGTATGGAAGTGTCTGAGGCCAGATTTGAACTGGGGACCTCCTGACTCCAGGCCTGATGCTTTATCCATTGGGCTACCTAGCTGCCCCCTATATGTACTTTTAAGTTGAAGAGATTTGAACTCATGTTTTCTTCACTCTAAGTTCGGTATCCTATTCACTATGCCAATGGCTCGATGCCACTAGCACAGTCCACTCATGCTCGATGTAGGGCTATAGATATGTATGCATAAGAAAGGAGGCAGGAGGGCAGCAAGGTGGCCCAGAGATGGGAGGTCCTGGGTTCAAATACGGACTCAGACACTTCCTAGCTGTGTGACACTGGGCAAGTCACTTACATCCCATTGCCTGTCCCTTACCACTCTCCTGGTTTGGACCCAACACACATCATTGATTCTAAGAAGGAAGGTAAGGGTGAAAAAAAAAGAAAGGAGGGAGGCCAGGCATGGAGTGAAAATTAAGAAAGCTGATGGACAGCTTACATAGTGCATTGGTACCTCCATGATAGGATAAGGTATAGGAAAACTCAGAAAAGAAAATGCCCTCCACCAATACATTCGGACACCTGCCCCCCCCCCAACTTATATCCTTATAGAGTTGCCTAGAATATTAAAAGGTCAAGATATTTGTCTAGAGTCACAAAGCTAGTATGTGTCAGGTGGGATTTGAACCTATGTCTTGCCATCTCCAAGATGGAAACTATCTTGCGTGTTTCTTGCCCAGAGACATTTAACTTGAAAGAGCCAGGATTCAAACACTTCTGACTCAAGAGTGGGACTTTTCCCACAATTGTCTTACATAGGATCTGATTGTGATCTATAACTGTGTTCTTATGAAGAGAAATACAAAACAATATCAAACACAGGGAGATGTAAAAATAAAGAAATAATAAGCTATTTTTATTTTTGCATAGCAAGAAATGTAAAAAAACCCTAACACTTCACTTCTTTTATAGTTAACCTATTTTCCCTTAGAAAACTGCATGTGTATGCGCAAATGTATATTTTTCCCTTCAAAAAACAATTGATGTGAGTGGTTTATATTTGGACTATATCTATATTTAGACCAAGATGGCATTTCCCTTTTTATAAAAATTGTTTTTTGGAAGTTCATTATAGCATATGGTATCACCCAGGCCCTTCACTTCTTTTCAAAAAAAATTTATTTGGCGTTAGTTACATCTAAATTCCCAGGTATCCCTTTATCTCCCTCCTCGCCCTGCATTAGAGAAAACATTGTTTCTTAAAAAAATGTGTATATAAACTACGTCTTTCATGTTTCTACCTATCAGTTTCTCTGTAGGTGGACATTCACAAGTTATTCTTCGAACATTAATTCTGTAGCTGTATATAATGTTTTCTTGGTTCCACTACTCTCGCTTTTCATAATTTCATGTGGTATTTTCTTTTTTTTTTTATCTTTTTTTAAAATCCTTACCTTCCATCTTAGAATCAACACTATGTATTGATTCCAAGGCAGAAGAGTGGTAAGGGCTAGGCAATGGGGGTCAAGTGACTTGCCCAGGGTCACACCAGAATAAAGTGTCTGAGGCAGAATTTGAACCTAGGACTTCCCATCTCTAGGCCTAGCTCCCAATACACTGAGCCACCCAGATGTTCCCTATCCTGTTTTTTTTTAAATTAACCTACTCATCATTTCTCATAATGTAGTTGTATTATATCACAATCATGCACCATAACTTGTTTAGCCATCCCTCAATTGATGGAAATACTCTCAGTTTCCAGTTCTTCAGGCCCTTTGTTTCTAAATTTTTTGTAGGAAGCAGTATTCCAAGGAGAAGGGAACATGCCAGTCCTTTTTTTTATAGTGGAGTGAATCATAAAAGGGCCTAAAAAGGGTTTCTAGCCCACCCCCTTCTTCTTATGGACTGGGAGACTGAGCAAGTTTAAGTGATTTATTCAAGGTTTGCCAACTACAAGTAAGTATCAGAGGCAAGAGCTGAGCCTGCTTCCTCTAAACTCCAGAGCCCATGGCTTTCCCCATGGTGCCACGACTGCAGAGAACTAAAGTCAGCAGTCCCCTCGAGAACTCTGGCCATCATTTGAGATCTAGTATTTAATTCCATGAGCAGCTAGTTGGCACAGTGGACAGAGTGCTAGGGCTGGAGTCAGGAAGGCTCAGCTTCTGGCCTCAGATACTTACTAGCTGTGTTACCCTGAGCAAGTCACTGAACACTGTTTGCTTCAATTTCCTTATCTGTAAAATAGAGAAGGAAATGCCAAACCACTCAAGTATCTATGCCAAGAAAATCCCAAATGAGATCACAAAGAGTCAGACATGACTGAAACGCCTGAGTGACAACAACAATAATTTTTCACTGAATTTTGGAATGTAGTAAAAAGTGGGCTGGACTTAGAGTCCAAGGAGATCTTGTTTCGAATCCTGCTTTTGACCTATATGCCTCTTTGAGACTCAGTTTTATGGATTGTAAAACTGGGATAATATAGACCTATAATACCTACCTAGCAAGGTTGTTTTGAGGCTTAAATGAGTTAACGTGTGTAAAGGACTTGACCATCTCCAGTGATTACTATCAACACCCTAAATCATTGCTAATTTGGTCATTGCGAGCCAAGGTGAAAGTCTCCATTGAAATGTTGGATTCCTACCATTCCTGAAAAGCAAAAACTTAGAATTAACACTGACACAATGCCACCTGGTGAGCTTCCAACTAGGGAAGATTTATGTTCTCAAACAAAACATTGCAAGGATCTCTTAACTATGGCAACACATGCTGACTCGCAGAGATGCACAAGCTCTGACTTCCTTTTTGGGGGGTGGGGAGGGGGGGGAAGGATTTCTCCTTGATCTTTTACTCTTTTTACCTTTGACAGAAACTCAAATGAAAAGTCCAATTGCTTTGGGAAACAGTTTTCATGAAAATGATGAAAATCCATACTTTATCAGAAGAATAACTGGAGCATTCAAAATGCAATATAAAATCTCCAGTGCATAAGAATATCCCAAGGAGGAGGGATGACGAAGGCAGTTGCCTGGTTTGTATATGCTGTGATATAGTATGACTGCCATTTCCATCTCTCTCCTGGTGATGCTTCTGACTTTCCTGACTTCAGCACTTCAGAGTGTCATTGGCAGCCTTAGCCTGGCACATCTATCAGTCACATAGACTTTCTTACCCTGGGACATCCTTCTGCCATGTTGGTCTTTTCCCACTGGTGAGTTCTTCCTGGGGTCTCCATTTCATGGAAGTACTCAGTTCTATCTATCACATCCCCTAATTAGTATCAATTCTAAGACAGAACGTAAGAGTTTAAAAAAAAAAAAGAAGTTCCTAAAGGGAGCAGCCAGACGGCAGAGAAGTTAGAAAGGCAGGTCTGGAATTGGGATTACTTGGGTTCAAATTTGGCCTCGGACATTTTCTAGCTGTGTGACTCTGGTCAAGTCATTTAACTCTGTTTGCCTAGATCTTGCCCTTCTGTTTTATAGTTGTTACTAAGACAGAAAGTAAGGGTTAAAAAAAAAAGTTCTTTAAGAGTGAAGATTGCCTTTTGCTTATATTTGTATTCCAGGGCTTGGCACAATTTCTGGCACAGAGTATGCATCCATAAATGCTTGCTGCTTCATAGATACTACTACCTCACATCTGAAAGGGCTCCTATAGCTCATCAGTTGTGGCATCAAAGAGATAAGAAGGCATATACTTACATAGATACATACCTACATACAAAATGCATTGAGTGCTCTGCGCCAGTCACTCGGCTAAATGGTGAGGACTGAAGCAAGACAGTTTCCTTCTTCAAGGAGATTAAATTATTATGGGAGAACACACCACACATAGGGGAGCTTTAAGAGAGGAGAAGGACCTAGTCATACCACCACTCTATCTATATACCAAAGAGATTAAAAAAGAGGGGGAAAGTACCTACCTGTACACAAATATTCATTTTAGTTCTTTTTGGAGTGGTAGAGAGCTGGAAACTGAAAGGATGCCCAATTAGGGAATGACTGAGATAGTTATGGTATATGCTTGTAATGAAATACTTTTGTGTCATAAGAAATGACAAGATGATCATAAAAAATCCTGGGGAGACTTATATGAAGTGATGCAAAGTAAAGTAAGCAGAACAAGGAGAACCTCGTACACAGTAACCAAAATATATGATGATCAACTGTGAACGACCTAAATATTATAAACAAGACAAGGATCCAGGACAAAATCATGGATCATGGCAAAAAAAGGGAAATCTACCATCATAGAAGCAACAAATGGAATCTGAATACAAAATGAAACATAGCATTATTTACTTTATTTCCTCCATAAATTTTTCTCTAGTGTAATCAGTATGACTTGTTTTATAACATGACAACATGGAAATACATATTATATGTGTAAGAAATTAAATTTAGGGGTCTGACTAAATATGGGACTTCTAAAGTAATATTGTAGTCACTGATTTAAAAAATATTACATCTCATGTCAAGTGACTTTTAGTAGCTTTTATTTACAAAGAGGTGGAAAGAGTGAAAGTAAAGAAATATAAGAAGAGAATAGAGAAAATATCTAGCCTATCACAGTAAATATTGCTCTGGCTTCTGGCTCAACCCTGGCAGGACTCTAACTTTTAGCCAGAGGACCTGTTGGTGTCTTATGCAAAGTTTCCACCAATGTAGCCTCCTCCAGGAGAAGGAGGCCTCTCTGAAACTAATCTCTCCAGAAGCTAGGAAGGGAAGGCCAGCTACTCACTCACCCAAGATGAAGTCCATAGGAGAAGACAGCATAGGAATGGAAGGGAAGGCTAAATCTAGGGAGGAATGGACAAGGTGGTATTTGGATGATAAGGGTACAGGTGAGGTATTCAAGAGAGGCAGCTGACACAGACTAGACACTCAGGCTAGAGATAGAGGATACTGGGGAAATAGGCTGAACCCCTCCAGGCAGGAAAGGTACTTTTACAGACACAAGGAATAGGGCCAGTCAGAAGTGGTTTGAATCTGAATTGAGGGTTTTCTTGTCAGTTTCTCAAGTCCTCAAAGGAGGAACCACAAGGCTCCCCCCTGTCAGTGAAATTGAAGGGATTCAGGAGGAAGTGTTGGTTAACTACTTCCTCCCAAGATGAATACCTCCAGTTTCCCTCAAGAAATAAAAGAGAATTATTCCTCCCCTTCACCTTTGCCTAGTTTCTTCAACACAAAGATTCTCCAGAGGGTCTAATTAGGTAACCAAGGATTTATTAATGTTTCAGGGTGGTCTGGAAGGAGAGAGGGGATTGGGGTTTCTGACAACTGCTAGGGAGAAACTCAAGATGGGGGAGGGTCAGACTGAGAGAGAACCTGCTCTCTCAGCTAAGGAAAATTTGGCTGGTTTTAAGGTAGAGGGTATACTAAGGGGTAGTTTGAATTCAAGGATGTCCTATTTGCCTATTGGGGAAAACTAAACCCACAAAGTCTTTTCACTAAAACCCAAAAGCCACCCTGCCTCCCAGAGCCCTGGGAAAACAGGCAGGGAAAACAAGGAAGTAATATGAAGAAGGTCAGGGAGAGGTACAGAGAAATTAGCCAGGTTCAAATTACCCAAAGACAAGGCATAGGCCAAAGCAAACCGAAAGCCAAAATAGAGCTCTGATTGATCCTTCCACTCTGTTCAAGTGTCAGGGACCAACTGAACTTTCTCAGAATTCTATGGCTACCAACTGCCAGAAATTTTCAGTTGGCCCCCTGCAAGAGCAAAACCTCTCTTGCAACTTTTGCATTACAAAAGCCACCTCCAAGAGGCAAGTCACTAGCTGAAGCTCCAAGCCAAAGATTCAAGCCGAAGACTCAAGCCAAAGACCCCTTGTACAGGAAGTTCAGGACTTTTTCAGTCCTTTTTCCAAGTCACTTTCTGTCCCTTCCCCCACTTTACAGGAACCAATTGCAGTCTTTAAATTTGCCTAGCACTGCCTAAGGGCAGGGCAGTAGCCTCTGGGGTTGTCACCTGCTTTTAGTAAATGACTTGGGCACTCCCTTACTTAGTGTTAAGTAGGAGTAGTTTAAACTTTGATTGATTGGTTGATTAATTTAAAAATTGCTGATTGATAGACAAAGAAAGTTTGATACACTCTTTATAAATGATAACATATATATGCCATATCATATTACTTGCCTTTTGGGGGAAGCAGGGAAGGGAAGGAGTGATTGGATTGTAAAATTTTAGAAAATTAGTATTAAAAATTATATTAACATATCTAGAAAAATTATTATAATAAAAAATAGAAAAAAGAGAAGGGAGAAATCTATGTTCTGCAAGTAGGGTATGGTTCCATCAAGGAAAAAACAGAGGTTTTGTTCCCAGAAAGATTACACCAAAGTTCACCAAACAGGGCCGAGGAACCTAGGGACTGAATTCAGGTTCCTGATGATGAGCATAGAGGGGATAGTTTGGGCAGAGAAGGAATGCAATGACTATGTGGGAAGTTAGTATGAAAGCTCAAATATCAGAAGGGAAGGGGTCTGGGCAGAATTCATGTAGGGATGATGTAGAAATGAAGATCCAATTATATGATCCAAGTAGGTCCAAGAACTATGGCATGGAGCAATTTAGTGACTTGGAGGTTTTGGCTCCAGAAGGATTTTTATTATGGCCACCTTGAGAGAAAGAACTGATATGATAGAAACATAGCAAGACATCGTTTTCTCTATACATATATCTTTTTGTTAAATGATGCTTTCTCTAATATGAGAAGGGGAATGAGGGCGAGAGAAACCTGGGAATTTTAATTCAACAAATGAATAAATAAATTTAAAAAAAGAAAAAGAAGAGGCAAGGAGAATATCAATCAATACTTCTGATCTGTATTCAAGTCTTCAGTCACAGGAGCTGGTGGGAATATAGATGGGTCTGGGTTTTTGTAGGACAGGGAAAAGGTAGGAAAGGACAACAATTATTGACTACTCTTTCAGTGTCTGCTTTGGTAGAAGAAGTTCCTCATAAGGAACCTCCTGCTCTGATGAAATCACAGGTCAGGTTAAAAAAATGGCAGAAATTATTGCAATTGTAGACCTTGCACATTGGGGATGTTTATAATGGTACCTGGTCTTCTATAAAACTTTGTCAAAGGGAGTCAAATGATAGGGAATTTATTCTATTCCCTTCCCGAATACTTTGTTATTGTTCAGTTGTTTTTGAGTTGTCCTAGCCTTCATCCCCCAATTGGGGTTTTTGTGGCAAAGGTACTGGAATGATTTGCCATTTCCTTCTCTAGCTTATTTTACAAGTGAGGAAACTGAGGCAAATTGGTTAAGTGACTTGTCTAGAATCACTCAGCCAGTAAGTATCTGAGATTGGATTTGAAGTCAGGAAGATGAGCCTTCCTGACTCCTGGCCAGCAATTCTATCTACTATATTACCTACCTGACCTCCATAAATATTTACTATGTGTTTTATGTAGAATATAATGGGCTAGATGTTGGTGATAAAAAGGCAATTCTAACCCTCAAGGGAGTTTAGATCCTTCTGAGGGATTAAAACATATATGCAGGAAAGTAAATACAAGGTAACTTGAGGAGCCAGAAGACAGTCACAACTCAGGGCTCAGGGAAGACTTCACAGAGAGGGGAACAACTGAACTGAACCTTGAAGGATGCTAAGATTCTGAGAGGTAGGAGGAAGTTGAAGAGCTTTCTATATGTGGAGAGGAGCTTGTTCAAATGAACAGAGATTGGGAAGCCAAGTCTGGGGAAGGGCTAGTAGTCTAGTTTGGCTAGAATAAGACATGTATGAAGGCAAATAATGGGAGACAAGACTAGAAAGATTAGATGAAGCCACATGGCGATGGGCCTTGAATTGCCAAGCTGAGAAGTTGGTATTTTAGCCTAGAGGTAATAAACAATCTCTAAAGTTTTTCTGAGAAGGAAAATGACATGGTTAGAGCTATGCTTCAGGAAAGTTATTTTGGAAGCTTTATAAAGCATGGGTTGTAGAGAGGAAAGGGCTGGAGACAGGGAGACCAGTTCAGAGGCTGAGAGAATAATAAATAGTCCAAGGAAGAAATGGTAGAGAGTCTGAACTGAGTAGTGGTCATATCAAATAGAGAGGGAATCGCCGAATCAGAGAATTTTAATGTTTGGTTAAAAATACAGTGACTCTATGACCCAAGCCACATATGAAAGAATAATCCCTCTATATAGCATGTCCCACAAGGGGACATCTGGCTTCTCCTAGAGACCTCCAATTAGGGGGAAACCACTAGCTTCCATACAAGCTAATTATATCTTTTTTGATCAACTCTAACTGCCAGGAAGTTTTTCATGAAATCAAACCCAAAGTTGCCTCTTTGCCCATTTTTCTGGATTTTGTCTTCCAGGGCCAAACAGAATAAGCTATCTTATTCCTCTTGAGTCTTCTTTTCTCTAATCTAAATATCCTCAATTCTTTCAATTGATTCTTTTATACCAGAAAGCCCACATTGCTTCATTGCTCTGGCTGCCCTCCTTTGGATATTCTCCAGTTTTTTTACAATCTCTCCTAAACTATGGGAATAGTTGTGGAGATGGAATTAGAAATAATAAACAGAAAGGACAAGGACCCATAAAATATTAAAACAGGCATAAAAGTGAACAATTAAAAATGAAATTCTTTCTAATTTTTTATTCTAGCTTTTTCTACTCCTTAATACTAGGAGCCTCAACATGTATTTATGAAGCTTTTATGCTGTCCCTGTTGCCATGCTAGGACTTGTGGGTTCAAAGAAGGACAAGACATGACTTTAAGCTAAGCATCAGTTCATGCAGAGAAGCAAGGCTGAGGCAACAGACACAATCAGAGATCAATGAGCTGCTTAAACTGTGACTTGTTGACCTGGAGTTCTGGAGCAGGCTGGAGTGATTCAGAAAAGAAAGACATATTGCTTAGAAACAATCAATTAATCAATTCACAAGCCATTTATTAAACATCTAGGATGAGGGTAGCAGCTAGGTGCCACATTGGAAGGAATGCCAGAACTAGAGTCAGGAGTACTGATCTTCTTGAGTTCAAATCTGGCTTGAGGCACTTACTAGCTGTATGACCCTGGAAAAGTCACTTAAACTAATTTGCCTCAGTTTCCTCATCTGTAAAATGAGCTTGAGAAGGAAATGATAAATTACTCTAGTATCTTTGCCAAGAAAACCCCAAATGGGGTCATGAAGAGTCAGACACAATTGAAATGACTGAACACAACAACAATAAAAGGTCCATTGCATGGGTAGATGGGATTGAGAGGTGGAAAAGCAAGACAAAAATGGAACATTCCTTTGCTTCAAAGGAATTTAAGTTTTGTCAAGGGAGACAATATGTTCATATGTAAGTATTTATAGAATAAATAACAAAAAAAGATACAAAGTAGTTTAGAGAGTCAAGAATTGATACTGGAGGGATAAGGAAAGGCTTCTTGTAGAAGGTGGTCCTTAAGCTGAGAATTAAGGAAGTCTACAAGGCAGAAAGAAAGCAGGAGAATTTGTGTAGGGATTGGATCTCTTTATGTTATGGTGCACAGCCTCGATATCTGTCAGTGTCTTCACTAGAAGGCTCTATATGGCACTCTTGATCAGATCTGTTCCCATAGATTACTGACCTCTCAGTCTCTTAATTTCAAACTGGGGGAAAAATGAATTTCTTAATTTTTCCAGTCAAGATCTGTAACTACTGTAGAAATTTTATCTATTATCTTTTATTAATGTTATTCCCAGGCTAGCCCACTGGTTTAGTTTCTTTGGATACCATAATTAATTTAAATTTCTTTTCTACTATAATAGAACATAATTGGACAGATAAGTGGCACAGTGGATAGGATGATAAGCCTGGAATCAGGAAATCCCTAATTCAGATCTGGCCTTAAATACTTATTTGCTGTGTGAGCTCAGGCAAGCCACTTAACCCTGTTTGCCTCAGTTTCCTCAAATATTAAATGAGGCGGAGCAGTGGATAGAGAACTGGGCTTAGATTCAGGAAGCTCGAGTTTTCTAGAACTTTGTGGAAGAGTTATACAGAAGAGCTTAGCTGTATTTTTTTTTCTGCTACTTTTATTTTGGTAATAACTTTGTAGTCATGAGTCTCTCTGAATTAGACTAAGCTGGTCCTTGAAAGAGGAACAGAATGTGCCCTGATGTTCCCAGGCCTTTATTCAAAGCCTTCCCAGCTTGGAAGGACCCATCAGAACTTGCATTAGAATAGCAGAGCCTTTGAAAAACTAAGGTCACTTCCTCCCTGTGATGAGGCAATGGAGGAGGACCTCTGTGGAGAGTGGCTTGAATAACAAAACTAAATTTTAGTTGATACATTTATTTCTTTTTTTATATTAGGTAAAATATCTCCAACTTTTAACAACATGCATTTTTGACAGTCTACTCATTTGAAAATGGGGAGAATGTTGTACTGAAAGATGATTCTGATTAGGGCAGCTGGGTGGCTCAGTGGATAGAGTACCAGGACTGGAATCAGGAATACTCATCTTCCTGAGTTCAAATCTGGACTCAGATACTTATTAGCTAGGTGATCCTGATCAAGTCACTTCGCCCTGTTTGCCTCAGTTTCCTCATCTATAAAATGAGTTGGATTAATCCGTGAACAAGCATTTATTTAGATGCTTATTATTTGTTAGGCACTGAGTTATGAATATAAAGAAAGGTAAAAATACTAATCCCCACCCTTAAATAATGTAATTCAAATGGGAAGGCAATATGTGAATAGTTATGTATGTTCAATATATTCTACAGTGTAAATGGAAGGTAATCTTGGCAAGAAGGCACTGGCAGTGGGGAAAGAATGGGGGAGAAAGGATAGGAAAATCCTTCTGAGGAATGTGGAATCTGCATTGAGTCTTTTTTTTTTAAACCCTTAATTTCTGTGTATTGGCTCTTAGGTGGAAGAGCGGTAAGGGTAGGCAATGGGGGTCAAGTGACTTGCCCAGGGTCACACAGCTGGGAAGTGTCTGAGGCTGGATTTGAACCTAGGACCTCCCATCTCTAGGCCTGACTCTCAATCCACTGAGCTACCCAGCTGCCCCCTGCATTGAGTCTTGAAGGAAGCCAGGGGACAGGCAGTATATTCAAAGTATATTTGAATCTTTGGGCAGATAGGAGGTACAGTGAATAGAGTGCCAGGACTGGAGTTAGGAAGACTTGATGTCAAATTCAGTCTCAGAAACTTACTGGTTGTATAATCATGGGAATATCACTTAACATTGTTTGCCTCAGTTTCCTTATCTGTTAAGTGAGATGGAGAAGGAAATAGCAAACCATTACAGTATTTTTGTCAAAAAAAACTCCAAATGGGATCACAGAGAATTGGGTACAACTGAAATGACTGAACAACAAGGACTTGAATTCACATTTTCCTATCTTTGAAGCTGGTTCTCTATTCACTATTCCCCAATGGCTCTCAAATGCAATGTTAAATAGTATCAAGTATTTCTCTTTTCTACAGGAAGATGATGAAAAGTGGTGGGAATGGATACAAAGGGGGCTCAGACATTCCAAAGAACAAAATAACCTGATTGTCAACATAGCTTTGGTGGATTTTTGTTTATCAGACTTGCATAGGTTTTTCTTCTCATTAGATTACTAAATACATGTTAAAACCTACCAGAACAACGGTGAAACGAAGCAAAGCTCTTTGTGTGAGATACTTGGAATGCCAGTAAAGGACTGGGCTTCCAGGTCTAACTTTGCTACTCAGTATGTGGCTTTAAGCAAATCGTCTAACCATTTGGTTCCTCTGGCTTCCAACGTGTAAAAAATGGCGACAACATAGGCTTTATGTGCCTCAAAGGACACATATGAAAATGCATATGTCTACATGTGAATTTATGTAGTATCCTTTTTTTCCTAAAGACTGGCTGTTATTAGTGGTTTTCATTATTGAAATTCTGGGAAAAAATGATACCAGAAATAACCCAAATAGATATTAACATAAGCACAGAAATAAAGCTCAGTGCAAGAGGGAAATAGTACTAGTTTGAGATGAAAGAAATTGATTTTCAGTATGGGTTTGCCGCAATACAGAACATTTAATATAGATTGATGGATTAGCGTAAATCTTGACACATGCCAAGATGAGAATGGCTACTAGAGTAGCAATGACAGCCTGAAATGTTTACATTCAGGGTTTTTAATTGTGATGATCATTTTTCATACATTGCACAGTAGAAATTATGCAGCAGAACAAGATAGACAGGCTGTCTCCAATTTATGAAAAGGCTATTTTCCAAAAGCTCATTTATTTGTAAGATGGTTATTTGGAATGTACATAGAAATGTTTTTAAAATGGTCAGTAATGTGAATGGCATTCTGGACCTGGAATTAGAAATACCTGAGTTCAGATTCATTGTGATACTAAGCAAGCCACTTAACCCACTTATCTCAGTTTTCTCATCTGAAAAATGGGGATAATAATAATAGCTCCTAGCTCCCAGAGTTGTGAAGATCGAATGAGATAATAATTGTAAAGTGTTTACTTAGCACAATACATGGCAAATAAAAAATATTTTGAAATGTCAGCTATTAGCTATTATTGTTATTATTCCCTGGCTAGCCCGCTATTTTAGTTTCTTTTGATATTATAACCAGTGTACATGTCTTTTCTACTCTACTAGATCATAAACAAGGCAGCTAGGCAGCATAGCAGATAGTCAGAAAAACTGAGTTCAAATCTGGCCTCAGACAATTACTAGCTGTATGAATCTCAGCAAATCACTTACCCCTGATTGCCTCAGTTTTCTCATCTATTAAATAAGCTGGAGAAGGAAATGAGAAACCACTTGGGTATCTTTGCCAAGAAAATCCCAAATGGGTCATAAAGAGTTGGACATAAGTTAAAAATAAGATCATAACCTTCTTCAGGGCTGATGTTGTGCTAAATTGAATTTTTCCTCCCCCTTTAAATCTTGACAGAAGAGTGCCTAGAGCTAGGCAATGGGGTTTAAGTAACTTGCCCAGGGTTATACAGCCAGGCAGTATCAGATTTGAACCCAGGACCTCTTGCCTCCAGGTCTGGCTCTCTATCCATTGAGTCACTTAGCTACCTCAGGTGAATCTTAATAACCTAGTCTTGAGAAATAGTGTGGAATCTTGAGAAATAGTGTGGAACAGCTGGTCTTAGGAGTTAGGAAGACCATTGTCAGACTCTTCCTCTGATGTATGCCATGACCATGGGCCAGTATCAGTGCTACAGAGAAGATAACCATCTCTAGTGTGGTCATAGTGATTTAGACATTCAGCATGGAGTCATGAAGACATAGGTTGAAATCTTGAAGCAATATTGGGCAAATTGCATAAACTGCCACCAACCTAAATACTAGCACGTTTTTCACAAGGTTATTGAGGGTCTCAAATATGGGACTCAAAAGTGCTATGTAAATGTGAACTATGTTTAATATTACTTTCTGTGGAAGAATTTCCATATGAAGAGATTTCTAATTAATCATAATCATGGTAGAAGTAGTAGTAGCTAGCATTTATAAAATGTTTTAAGGTTTGCAAGGTGCTTTCTGAATATTATCTCATTTTATTCTTATCATAATCCTGGGAGGTAGGTGCTATTATCTCCATTTTACAGATGAGGAAATTGAGGCAGACAGAGGTTAAATGATTTCTAGGTTAATAGAACTCCTACATGCCTGAGATCAAATTCTAACTCAGGTCTTTTTGACTCCAAAACCAGCACCCTATCCACTTACAACCTAGCTTCCTCTAGCTGATGCTATAGAATCGTATATTAGGTGAGAACAATCACTGTGGCAATAGTGTCTGGGAATGGCGAACATGATTGGGGTAGCTGGTGAGGATCTTTGTAAGAAAGAATGTTGGCTTGGATGATGAATTTGACTCCAGGGATGGAAGAGAATGTAAACAGAAAAGATGTGTGGGAAGCCTGGCAGCATTCAAGAAAATTCTGGATATGAAGGAAAAAATACAAGGCATCAAAAATGATTTTTAAGGTCTTTTGCTAAGCGATGAATCCTTAACACTAGGGATATTAGAGGAAAAATGCATTAAGGTGGGTAGATAAGTAACTGTCTTATCCTTTACTCATACAATGAACCTTTATTGAGATGCTACCATGAGCCAGGCAGCTAGATGGCTCAATGGATCAGCCTGGCACCAGAAAGACTTGAATTCAAATATGGTCTCAGATACTTACTAGATGTGTGACCTTGGGCAAGTCCCTTGACCTTATCAGCTTCTGTAAAATGATCTGGGGTAGGAAACAACAAACTACTCAAGTATCTTTGCCAAGAAAACCCCAAATGGGATCATGAAGAGTCAAATATGACAGGAAAAAATGATTGAATAACAAAAAACATGTATGTACAAGATATATATATATACATATATATATACATACATATAAGTAATTTTTTTTAGGATAGAGAGGAGGGCATTAGTGGCTGGGTCATTCTAGTTAGGTTTCCTTTGAGCAGCAAAGGAAGCTAAGGATTCTAAGTAGCAAAAATGATAAGGGAATAAATGGAGAGTGTCATAAGGTAGGAGACGAAATGCTGGTTGGGTAAGAGAAACAGCAAATAGGCCAGTTTGGATGGAAGATAGGATTTATAATGAGGAAAATGTGTAATAGACTTGAAAAAGTACTCTAGACTCAGTATAAAGCTATAATTGGGGACAAAACCCAGAAGCCTTAATTTTATTCTAGAAACAATTTGAGAACCTCTCACTGGCACTTCTTGAGGGGGTGTTTTTAGGAATATCAATCAATGTGAATAACTAACATGAGAATTTTGTTACCCAGTTTGTGATTTCCCCCAATTATTGTCTTCCAAGAAATTACATTGTATGTATTTTGCATATATAGCCAGCTAGGTGGCTTATTAGATAGAGTGCTGCTGGGTGTGGAGTCAGGAAGAACCGAGTTCCACTCTAACTGCAGACACTCACTAGCTGGACAAGTCATTTAACTTATAATTTGTCTTAATCCATCACATAAGGAAATGGCAAATTAATCCAGTGCCTTTGCCCAGAAAACCCCATACGGGGTCCTGAAGAGTTGGACACAACTGAACAACCAGACAACATCTATGTAGATATTGTATCCCCTCAGTAGAGTGGAAGCTCCTTGAGTTCAGGGATGTTTTCACTGCTGTTGAATCTTTCACATCCAATGCATTACCTGGCACAGAGAGGGTGCTTTAAAAAATCCTTATTGAATCGAATCGACACGTTTAGGTAAGTGAGCCAGCTGGATTACCATGTTCCCAGTCTGCTCAAGAGAAAACTTAGTATTCAAAGCTCACCTTTGACATGGAAAGAATGTCATTATGTATAGAGTAGGGAAGCATTAGGTTTGAATTCCTCTTTTGATGTACACCAGATATGTGGACCAGCACAAATCATTTACATTCTTTAAGCCTCGGTTTCCCCAAATTATAAAATTGAGAGTGAGGATGTTCTGAAGCCAACTCATACTGTTTCCCAAAAGCTGATTGTTAAAATTTTAATGTGAGCATTTTAATCTTAGAAACTAGCAAACGCTACAAACTGAGGCTTGATTTATTGTATTGTAGTCTTAAGTAATGGAGAAAATGTTAGTAATATAGATTAAAATTTAAAAATGCCATGTATACATTTTTCTTGGAAAGCTGATTTTTAAAAAAAGTTAGATATTTTATTTTCCCAAATATATGTAATAATAATTTTCAACCTTTGTTTTCCAAAATTGTAAAATCCACTTAAACTGTACTATAAAGAAGTGATTATCAAAACCATATTGTACTGGCTAAGAGAAAGAAGAGTGGATCAATGGAATAGACTAGGGGTAAATGACCTCAGCAAGCTAGTGTTTGATAAACCCAAAGACCCCAGCCTTGGGGACAAGAACTCAGTATTTGACAAAAACTACTGGGAGAATTGGAAAACAATATGGGAAAAATTGGGTTTAGACCAAAATTATAAGATCCAAATTATAAGCTCCATCCCTCCCTTCCCACCCCTTTTCTTGGAGATGGTAAGCAATTTGATCTGGACCATAAACATGCCTTATCATGTAAAACACACTTCCATATTGGTCATTTTGTAAGAACATACTCATATAAAACCAAAGCCCTGAAATAAAACTATAAATACACTGATGTGAAAGATAGTATGTTTTGATCTGCATCCATCCAACTCAATAGTTCTTTCTCTTGGAGGTGAATAGCATTCACCATCATAAGTATTTCAGAATTGTCCCAAATCATTGAATTGTTGAGAGTAGCTAAGTGGAAAGCTGATTGTTAAACACTTACCACTATATGGTTCCCATAGTGTTTCTCTAAGTCAATCTCTTATTATAGATGAGGAGATTTCAATACAGAGAAATGTATTGCCCAGAGTCCCATAGCTAACAGAGTTCTGATGTGGCATTTGAACCCAATTAAAGTTAGCTTAACATCCAACTTTCTAGTAGCTAGTATTTATATAACACTTTATTTTTTTTAACCCTTAACTTCTGTGTATTGGCTCATAGGTGGAAGAGTGATAAGGGTGGGCAATGGGGGTCAAGTGACTTGCCCAGGGTCACACAGCTGGGAAGTGTCTGAGGTCAGATTTGAACCTAGGACCTCCCGTCTCTAGGCCTGACTCTCAATCCACTGAGCTACCCTGCTGCCCCCTTATATAACACTTTAAGTTTTGCAAAGCGTTTTATAATTATTATCTCATTTGATCATTACACAAAGGCTGGGAAGCAGATGCTATTATCCCCATTTTACAGATGGGGAATAAGAGGGGATAGACACTTCTGAAATAATCTAGGCACAATTCTATGTCTCTTTTTGTTCAGTTGTTTCAGTTGTGTCTGAATCTTTTTGAGGTTTTCATAGCAAAGATCCTGGAGTGGTTTGTCATCTTTTCCAGTTCATTTTACAGATAAGGAACTGAGTCTAACAGGGTTAAAGGATTTGCCCAAGGTCAAGTAAGTGTCTGAGCCCAGATTTGAACTCAGGAAGAAGAATCTTTTTGACCTTAGGTCCGGCACTTTATCCCCTCTAAAACCTAGCTACAGTGTCACTGCAGCTATATACATAAGCTGGTCACTGTTATATTCTTTCTCAAAGATTCATCAAAAAGGTTCCCAAGTCAATAGTGAGAATCCCAAGGAAAAACAGATTTTGAAGAGGGGGGAAAACCCTTTACTTTTCATCTGAGCACATCGCCAGGGGTTAAAGACAAACAGAAAAAATATAAGTAAAATAAACTAGGTTTGGAGAGTGTAAGGTCAGGATTTGGCATCTCCATTTTTTCCTTTCCTTTTTCTTTGCAAGCAATCAAGTTACCCCCAATCTGTCCCCTTTAGGAGAACCTCACAGTTAACACATAAGGATAGTTGACATTGCAGGAAGGGGAGGATTGGGGTTCCAAAGGGTGGCAAATAGCTTGAATGTGTTTCTTGTTGCTATGGCAACGTGCAATATCTCTATCTTGAACTAATGGAATTATCTGAACCATTATTGTGATGGGGGCAGGGAGTAAGAATTAATCTCCACTCCCAGATAATTTTAGAATTGTGTTTCTCCTCTTTCAGTATGCCACTTAAACAAAACAAGAAGTTGGGGATGATCCACAGAGGGTGCATTTCTAGGGAGATTTCTTTTCAGCCCAGAAACAGGATCCTGGGAGTTAGAGCTGCATGGAACCTCAGAAACCATCTAATCCAACCTGCTTGTTTACATACGATGAAACAGAGTCTGAAAGATGCTGGAACTTGTTTAAGGACAATACAGGAAGGAAATTATAGGATCGCAGACTCAGAGCAGGAAGGGACGGAGAGACTGAGGAAACAGGCTGAGAGGGACAAAGTGACTTATTCAAGGTCACACAGCTAGCAAGTATCTGAGGCAGGATTTGAACCCAGTTATTCCTCACTCCAGCTCTAGCACTCTACTACCTAGCAGAGACATGATTTAAACTTACATCTTCTGGTTCCAAATCCTTTCTTTTCTCTATATCATGCTAACTGAAGTCTCTGTGATTCTGGACAAAAAATATCCCTCAATCCTTCTTTTGTTGTATTGCAATATTGCAATTTATTTATTTATTTATTTTATTCCAATAGAAGCTTATGTCAAAATAGTACTTTCCAGTTTACAAAGCTCTTTCCTTAAGAACCATTTTATATAATAGGTCAGATAACACTGTGATTCCCATTTTATGGATTTAGAAATTTAGGCTCAGGTAGTTTGAAGTGACTTGTCCAATGCACAGACATGGTACTAGATTCCATGACTTCTAATTCCAAACCTAGATTCCTCCCATTACCTAAAGTAAATTCACATTAATCTCTAGAAAGGCAAAAGGGAAAAATGATGAATTTCTTCTTATTAACTCTGCTCCCCCCACTCCCTCCGGGCTTCTAAAGTGATTACTGAGGAAGACATATGGAGCTTGTCAGCATTAAGGAAGACTGGGCCCATGTTCCTGACATAATCTATCTTTCATTATTTAAAACTTTGAATTAACAGTATATCCAGGAATAAACACTATACCATTGATCATGCCCTGGCAGCAAAACAGTGTTTACTCAACTCTGGAAATATTAAATCATCAGGATAGAGAGGGATCTTGAAAATACCGAGGATATTATTTTCTCATCACAAATGTGTAAAGGAATAATTTACCATCTGATCAAAATTCATACCCAGGATTTCTAGTAACACCTCAAAGAAATGGGATTACAAAGGCCAAGTCTTCGTTTGAAGGGCTTATAATATTGATCCCCTTGGAAACAAACCTAGGGTTGCCATCTACTATAATCATCACAGGAGTTCTTTGCAGCCCAGTGAAAACAGAAGACACTAGAGCAGAGTCAAGCCAAGTGGCTCCAAAGCAGTTAAATAATAAATGTTTTATTATCAGGTCTTAGAAAAGAAAATGAAATGTTACACTCAAAATAGCAAGGGATAAAGTGTGGGCCACTTGCCCAATTCAGTACTTCCTTTCCTAACCATTCTCCTCTATATAAGACCAATTCCTCTGAAACCCTCGAGTTCCTGCATACAGAGACAAACTAACCTTGAACTGTCAAATCAGGCAGCTAGGGTTTAAATAGAGGGTAGAAAAATCCCCAAACCTCCATTATACCAAATCTGCTACCTATGTTACTATACTAAATATTAAGCATTAAGCATAAGTTCTGTTCCTCATTCTTAAAAAGATTAGACAAGGACTGCTTAATATAGCAACAACGTGCTATAGAATTCAGTGTAACTTAGCAGGGCAATTATATTTTCCATTTATTTTCACTCAATATGTAAAAATACCTTCCAAAGGACACAGGCAAAATAAATTCGCTGAACAATAATAGAGAAGGAAAAGGAATGGAAATTTAACATTCAGCATTCTTGGTCACAAATTCAGGAAACATTGGCAAATCAACTTCTTATTTCTCCATTTTACCAGTGAGAAACATGGTGTTCAAATACAGGGGTCTTTTGAAATTGAAATGCATGAATCTCCAGATTCTTTTGGGCTCAAACTGATGTTTATTAGTTTAAACTATATCAGTGCAAACATGCGTAGTCACATTATCACCTGATGTCTCTGCAGCTTAACTACAGGGCATTTCTGATCTGAAAATAGCTTAAGGGAGCTTTTGTAGGGGGAAAAAAACAGATAGGAAAACATGAGCTGGAATTGGAGGATAATGAAATCAGGTTGAAATATTCATCTCTGTATTCATTGAAGTCTCTTGCTTCCCTTTGGTGCTTAGCTGCCTCAGCTAGATGGGACCCAAATATTTGAAATCCATTTCTTCATTTATTTTTAAATTGTTTTATCGCTGTTTTTTTTAAAGTCACAGTCATTTCTATACCTACCCTCTTTTCTTCCCCAGTCAGATTTGAATCCCTTCTACTGAGTGAAGGAATGAAAGTAATAATAATAGCAGCTAACATTTATATAGTACTTTGAGGTTTTTAAATCTTTTTACATATGTCTTTTGATTCTCAGAACAACCTTGTGGGGTACGTTCTATGATTACTCCCATTTTGTAGTTGAGGAACCTGAGGCAATCAGAGTGTAAGTAAGACAATCAGCTACTAAGTGTCTGAGGAGGCCCTGAGTACAGTTCTTCCTGACTTCAAGACACACACTATCTATTAAGCACTCATTATGTGAAAAGCATTGCATTAAGCAAGAGCACAAAAACAAAAAAAGAGATAGTTCCTGTTCTTAAGGAGCTTATATTCTTTTTTAAAAATTCAATTTATTTTATTATCAGTTTCAAATTCTTTCCATCTCTTACCACACTCACTCACTGAGAAAGCAAGAAAAGAACCCCCCCCC
>NC_058133.1:309997239-310053374 GCF_016433145.1 Gracilinanus agilis
CTACTACTACTACTACTACTACTACTACTACTACTACTACTACTACTACTTCTGTTGCTGCTACTGCTGCTACTACCACCACCACCACTGTCACCAACTATATAGCACTTACTATATATCACTTCACTAAATGCTTTACAAACTTTAGCTCATCTGATCCCCAAAATAACCCTAGGAGGTAGATTCCATTGTTGTCCCTATTTTACAACTGGAAAAACTGCAGCAAGTAGTGATTAAATAACTTTCTTAAGTTCACACACCTTGTAAATGTCTGAGGCTCGATTTGAACTCAGATCTTCCTGATTCCAGACTGTGAGTTATCCACTGTGTAACCAAGCTGCTTCAAGAAGATTTCTCCCTCTCTGTCCAATGACAACTTCATACCTAAGTATTCTCTTAGGCTCAAATGTCCCCATAACACCTAGGATTATAGATAAAATCCTCCATATTGGCCTTGTTATCTGATGTTAAGTTAGATGAGGTGACATCTATTTCTTCATCTGCCCTAATCATTTATCATGTTCAAAAATCTCAAAGCCTCAATCTAGAATTGGAGGTAACAGATACTAAAATATTTTTCTCTTTCTCCTTTTCATCATATTGAAATCCCCGAAGATCTAGGAAGCTTCCTTAATTCCTATGAGAGATAGAGCTTCTCCTGGGTGCTGATATGCATGATCAAAATCTTCTTAGTCAATCCCAGTTATTACCATTATGTTGTGGAGAAAGGAAAGCTTTGGAGCTACCATACTGTGCCACATAGCAGCCCTATTATGTAAGCTTTTGTTTATAATCAGAGGATCATCAAAATTATCTCTTGTTACACCTTTCAAAGAATTTTCTATGACTTTAACATATTCATAGGAGAAACCTCAGTGGAGTAGGATGTTTAAGACAGCTCTTTGCTCAACTGAATCAAATGCTTTCTTAACAATCAGTAAGCACGATGGGATCTTATATTTTTTGTAGTTTACAATCAAAGGTATTGCTTTAGAGATGTGCTCAGCTGTAAAATGTAGTTTACAAAAGTCTGTCTACTCCTTTCTTATACTTTTATCAAGTATGCCCTTGATACATTTGTAAATTTTGCTCATAAAGATTTTATAGAGCTGGGAAAGGGGCATATGGATCATGGAGCAGTAGTTATTGGATTGCCTTTTTCAGTAATAATAGGATCTGTTATTTTCCTCCAGCATTATATCTTCCCCACTTTCAGATATCTTAAAAACTAATAGCTTAATATCCTTAAAACTCTGGTGCCTCCAGCAAGTCTATCTTCTCTGCGTATGCTTTATATAGTCCTAATGTTTTTCCTGTCTTTGTTTTCTTGTGTCATTCTTATTTCCTCGTGGTACACATGGTTCACATGTTAGCATCCACATGTGGTAATTCTACTGTCAGTGATGGAGAAATGATTTTGTAATAGAATTCATAACAGATGCATTCCATTTATTATTTGTTTATTGTTCTTCCAATTTCATCCTTGAATGTCTTTGGGATGATTTGACTTTGCTTAATCCATTGCCAAGGTTTCTGCAAAGTTTTCCCCGCTACTGGTTCTCATTGTTTTATGAGGCTATATTGTCTGTAATCTACCTTTTTCCTCCAAGAGATTTTATAAACAACTGCATATTTATGCTGGTTTAATTTGTAGTTCTTTGTAGTATTTTTCTACATCTTTATCCTTGACTATATATAGGTGTTGGTACTTTAGCTACAATTATCTTCATGGTTCTTTTTTTTTTGAAAATAATTATGAGCATGAGCACTGTAATATGAGATGACATGTACCTTATTAAATGATGCTTCTTGTTACCTTTGGGCACAGAACAAAACCAATTCTGCTATCGTCTTTTATTTAGGAGCCTTTCTTTCATTTATCTGCAACTTTCTTGTTTCTCCTGGTTTCATTTATGTCAAGAATTAATCACATTTTTTTTTGTCAAGACACCCCTTTGGCAGTCTGGTAAATGCTCTGTAGTCCCTTTTCAAGGTAATGTTTTTAAATGAATAAAATGTAAAACACAGGACTTCAAAGGAAAACAAATATCTGAAAATACAATAATCAAGATTTAGAAAAGAAGTTCATGGACTTCAGGTTAAGAGCCTCTGATTTATATCACTAATATAAGGTTTGCGTTGATTCAATTTTTCTTGTGGTGTAACCATTTAGAATTATAGATTTAAAGCTGTAAGAAACCTAAGGGTCATATAATCCAATCATCCTCACATTATAGAAGAGGAACAGAGACCCATAAAAGCTAAATGACTTGCCCAAGGTCATAAGGCAATATAAATAGTATAGTATGGATTTAAATCTACGTCTTCTCACCTCAAATTCTGTACTCTTTCTACAGTACTAAGATGCTTGAGGACTGGAAAAGGATTTCACATTTAAATTTCTAGCAGTTAAATTGAGGTTTAGAGACAGGACAAAATCTTGATAATGCTTAGGACCCTCTGTCCCCCTTTCCAGTACTTTACCATTGCCACTGGTAGAAGAGCAAGGAAACTGTGCATGCTTGTTGTTTTTCAATCATTCAGTTGTGTCTGACTCTTCATGACTCCATGGACCATGGTACACCAGACCCTTCTATCCTTTACCATCTCTCGAAGTCTGTCCAAGCTCATGTTTATTCTTTCCATGACACTTTCTATCCATTTAATTCCCTGCTATTCCCTTTACTTTTTGTCTTTAAACTTTCCCCAAATCAGAATCTTTTCCAATGAGCCCTGTCTTCTCATTATATGGCCAAAGTATTTAACCATTTGGCTTCAGTTTTTGACTTCCCAGTGAATAGTCTGAATTAATTTATTTAAGTATTGACTGATTTGATCTCCTTGATGTCCAAGGTATTTTCAAAAGTCTTTTCCTGGACCAGAATTCAAAAGTGTTCATTCAGTGGCACTCTTTTCTTATAGTCCAACTTTCACAGTCAAACATCGCTACTGGAGAAACCATAGTTTTGACTATTTGGATCTTTCTCTACAAGGTGATCTCTCTGCTTTTTAGTATTCTGGCCAGATTTGCCATAGCTTTCCTTCCAGGGAGCAACCATCTTTTAATTTCTTGATTGTAGTTTCAATCTACAGTGAACTTAGGGCAGCTAGGTAGAAGAGTGGAATGAGTACTGGACCTGGGGTGAGGAAGACTCATCCTCCAGAGTTCAAATCTGGCTTTAGACATTAGCTATGTGGCCCTAGGCAAGTCACTTAATCCTGTTTGCCTTAGTTTCCTTATCTATTAAATGATCTGGAGAAGGAAATGGCAAACCATTTTAGTACCTTTGCTAAGAAAACTCCAAATGGGGTTAGGAAGAGTCAGACAAAACTGAAATGACTGAACAAAACCAAAAAATGCATGCGTAGGTACCATTTAATATTTTTTTTATTGTTTCATATGTTACTACAGCCAAAGAATTCATTGCCATCACCTATTGGTGATGAGTCTTATACATATTAGGCACTTAATGAATATTTCCTGAATTCATTAATGCTCAATTCCTTGGCTATCTTAATGACTGTGATGATTTTATGTTATACATACATGACAAAGCACAGTCTTCAAACCCTTCTATAGTCCTGTTGTCATCAGCTCAAATCGAATACTTCCCACATTAGCCCATAATACTTTCCTACAAAGGAGATATTAGACACTTATACACAGATTCTTCTTTAATTTTCTATCTAAGTCACTGGATGAAATAGATGCATATTTAGTGAACTTAACTACATATATATGGCATTCTGTATGTATACAGAATGCCATCATCCCACTATAGTCCATGATAACATTTCCTTCTTTTCTGAATTCATACCAGCACTTACTATTTGCAGTATAGAATTTACTCTATAATCATGTCCTTTCTGACATTATTTTCTAAGTGTTACATACAATGATTTTAGAGTCAGAGCATCTGGGTTCTAATCTCAGCCCTGAAATGCTTTTTATATGATCTTGGATAAATATCATCTCTAAGTCTTTCTGGACCCCATTTATTCATCTATAAAATGAGGGTCCTGGATTAGATGGTCTCAAGAGTTTCCTTCTAGTTCTAAATTTTAATCTAATTTACATAGTTAGACATGCCTCCCCAGTTAAGCCCATTGAAGACACGGACTTTTGCACTGTAGACAGGGCTTAACAAAGTTGTAGACATATGGTACATGTTCATAACTATTTATTGTTTGATTGACATAACAAAATTGAAGAAATATTTAGGGGCATTTATGCCATTATTTAAGTTCATATTAAGAAGCTTCTGTCCAAATAGGGACTACTTTCTTGGTCTTTCTCTACCATCATTAATAATTTTTTTCATCACATATACATGAGGTGCTGTGGTAAGAATGCAAGATGTCATAACCAGTTTATGTAAGAGTGAAGCACACCAGGGGAAGCTAGGTGCCTCAGTGGATAGAGCACCAGACATGGAATCAGGAGGATCTTGGAGTCCTAGGTTCTAGGATATATGCTGCTGGTAGCCTAGCAGGGAAGCCCTGAAGAACCAGGGGACCAGGATGCTAGCCCAAGGAGGCATTGGACTTGGTAGCTGGTGGGACCACCATAAATAGGAACAGAATTAAATTATGTGACTGAGGTGGTGATATGGACAATTATACCCTTCCATTTTTTTTTTGGTGGGGGTGTGCGGTTATTTGTATATTTATTCTTGCTATAAATTTGAAGTAAGTGTTTCTTTGTAAAATTTAATCTGAGGGAAGAGGGGAGGAGAGAACATAAATCATGGAATCATGGAAAAATATTTAAAAAAATAAAAATTATGGTAAAAAAACCTCATCTGGTTCTTAAGTGGCTAATTGGAACTGGGATATAGGAGTTAGGATGAAATGGAATACATCTGACCTTCAGGCTATGGGGGCCAGGATAGTCTCTATTATACCTGCCCTCTAGGAGTTTACAATCTGGACACGGACATTTGTCAAGATCATATGAAAAATATAACTACCAAACAAAATCAGGATAACAAATGATGTATGAATGGTCAGTAATAATAATTAGAATTTGTATAGCATTATAAGGGTTGCAAAGTACTTTTACAAATATTTTGTTTTTATCTTCTTGACAACTCTGAGATAGGTAGTATTATTATTCCCATTTTACAGATGAGAAAACTAGGGAAGTCCAGTGATTAAGTTAAGAGATTTGATACTACAAAGCAGCAGTCATCAAAACAATATGGTACCGGCTAAGAGACAGAAGGGAGGATCAGTGGAATAGACTTGGGGTAAGTGACGTTAGAAAGACTGTTTATGATAAACCCAAAGAGCCCAACTTTTGGGACAAAAATCCACTATCTGACAAAAACTGTTGGGAAAATTGGAAAACAACATGGGAGAGATTAGGTTTAGATCAACATCTCACACCCTACACCAAGATAAATTCAGAATGGGTGAATGACTTGAATATAAAGAAGGAAATAGTAAGTAAATTAAGTGAACACAGAATAATATAGTTGTCAGATCTCTGGGAAAGGAAAGATTTTAAAACCAAGCATGAGTTAGAAAAAAATTACAAAATGTAAAATAAATAATTTTGATTATATTAAATTAAAAAGTTTTTGTACAAATAAAAACAATGCAACCAAAATCAGAAGGGAAACAACAAACTGGAAAAAATCATCATAACAAAAAACTCTGACAGAGGTCTAATTACTCAAATATACAAGGAGCTAAATCAATTGTATAAAAAAATCAAGCCATTCCCCAATTGATAAATGGGCAAGAGACATGAATAGGCAATTTTCAGATAAAGAAATCAAAACTATCAATAAGCACATGAGAAAGTGTTCTAAATCTCTAATAATTAGAGAAATGCAAATCAAAACAACTCCGAGGTACCATCTCACACCTAGCAGATTGGCTAAAATGATAGCAGGTGAGAGAAATAAATGTTGGAGGGGATGTGACAAAATTGGGACATTAATGCATTGCTGGTGGAGTTGTGAAATGATTCAACCATTCTGGCTGGCAATTTATAACTATGCCCAAAGAGTGCTAAAAGAATGCCTGCCCTTTAATCCAGCCATACCATTGCTGGGGTTTGTGCCCCAAAGAGATCATAGATAAAAAGACTTGTACAAAAATACTTATAGCCGAGATTTTTGTGGTGGCAAAAAACTGGAAAATGAGGGTCTGCCCTTCAATTGGGAAATGGCTGAACAAATTGTGGTAAATACTGGTGATGGAATACTATTGTGCTCAAAGGAATAATAAAATGGAGGAATCATGTGAACTGGAAAGACCTACAGGAATTGATGCAGAGCAAAAGGAGCAGAGCCAGAAGAACATTGTACCTAGAGACTGATACACTATGGTAAAATAGAATGCAATGGACTTCTGTACTAGCAGCAATACAATGGTCCAGGACAATTCTGAGGGATTTATGGTAAAGAACGCTACCCACATTCAGAGGAAGAACTACAGGAGTGGAAACACAGAAGAAAAACAACCACTTGAACACATGAGTTGAGGCAGACATGATTGGGGATGTAGACTCGAAACTACCACACCAATGCAACTATCAATAATATAGAAATAGGTCTTGATTGATGACACATGTTAAATTAGTGGAAATGTGCATCGGCTATTGGGGGAGGTTGGGAGGGGGTGAAGGGGAAAGTAAGAACATGAATCATGTAACCATGGAAAATTTTTCTAAAAAATAAAAAATAATAATAGAAATAAAAGATACCAGACTAAGAAAAAAAAAAGTCAAGTGATTTGTCAAGAGACACAGAGATAATGAGATTATCTGAGGTAGGATTTGAACTTAGGTCTTCTTGATCTAAGATCTATTGCTCTGCTACACTAATGTAACACAAACATTTTCTAACTTGTACACTTAAATTATTTTAAGTTCAAAGTATCATAAAATCATAGCTTTAGAGTTCAACTTGCCAACTGACTTGCCTGTGGATTAACTCATCATTCCTGTGATTCCTCTGTCTAAAATGCCCCATATAATAATAGTTATCATTTACATAGCACTTAATATATGTCAGGTACATGCTCAGACTTTTACAATTATTATCTCATTTGATTGTCATAACAACTCTGGGAAGTAGGTGATATTAGTATCCCAATTTTAAAGATGGGGAAACTGAGGCAAACAGAGGTCAAATGACTTGTCCAGGGTCACATAGTTCATAATAAGGACAGATTTGAATTCAGATCTTCTTGACTCCAGGATTCTACCTAATGTGCAACCTATTTCTCCCTGGTTGTGACTCCTCTTAATGTGTTTTCTCTTACTAGAATATAAGCTCTTTGAGGTCAGGTACTATCAGTCAATTTTTTTTGTATTTATATCATTAGCACTTATCACCATACCTAGTACATAGTATACTTAATAAATGGTTTTTCTTTCATCTCTTCTTTTCTTTTCTTTCTTCCTCCCTCCCCCTTCCTCTTTCCTTTTTTCTCCTTCCATCCTTCCTTTGTTCCTTCTGCTTTCCTTCCTGAATAAAATAAATAACTACAGGATAAGTGATTATTAATATTTCATCATGAATATAAATTGAAGCATATAATGGAGAAAGATATACTCATAAAAGGTATTTGCTACATTGCCTTGATACATCAAGTCCTGAGCATTAAAATCTCCTAAATAATCTAGAATAACTCAACAGCGTTTGTCCTGACTATACACCTACGGGGAAAAAATCAAGTGGATGAAGAATATTTATTATGCAGACTATGAAGTGCAGTTGTATAGACAACCTGCAGAAGTTATACATCAATACATATTTCTCAGACAGATACTGCTGATAGACAATGGAATGGGCCCATGATTTAACAGGAGAAGAATAGGTTGAATAGTTTTTGGGAAAATTGCACAGTTCTTTTGTTCACCTAAGTTTCTTCTTGAAATTACAAATCATCTTTTTTTTAACACCAATGTTAAAAATATTATATGATTGGTAATCATAGAACACTATAGATTTTAAAGAACTGAAATTGAGAATCACTCATAGGGTAATAGAGAGGCACATGGTTGGTGAGAGCAGAAAACAATATAAGAATTCCAAACAAATCTTTATGAAGAAGTAGTTTAAGGGGTATCATCAAGAAAATAGATGAGCATAAAAGGGGATGGACTAATCACCTAACAACTATAACAGATAGCTTGTGTAATCCATTGGTATCCATGCAAAGTGAAGAGAAGAAGATCTCTAGCATGTTGGAAGGTTTCTTGTGGCAGATTTATGAAAGAGCATGTATGAGAATCACACAGGTATTGATGGGTTGGGAAATGCATCCATGGGAGATGTACCCATCTCAGCGATATCACAGACTCAGTAAAGCTCCAGAATGTTATTATATACACTGACTATTTAAAAACTATTAGGTCAGTCTGTCTTTTGAAGCAAAGAAAAATTCATAATGGCCTTCAGTGATTTGAGTCTCAATTTTGATTTTAGAGTGATAGTGGCAGAGTTACAGAATGAGCTACAAAGTTAGAAAAAGTCACACACTTGAAGTTGTTTGTAAGCTTTAACTTAGTTGTTGCTACTCTAAGAGTGAAGTTCTGATCTAATTACCAGTGAGTGGATATATTGCCGAAGCGACAAACTCATTTAAATGTTAACATTCTCATTGGAAATCAAACCAAAAAGTAAAAGGGAAATTGAAGTTAAAAGAAAGAATGGTTTGATGATTTCTTTTTCTTCTTTTTATACTTATTCATTTAAAAATTACATCAAATAACAAAAGTAATAATGGAAATTCTTGCTTTAGCCCTGAAATGATTGGAAAGGACTCTAGTGTTTCTCTGTTACAGATGAGGTTTCCTTTTGATTTATCATCTTAAGGAAAGGTCTGCTTATTTCTGTTATTTTTAACACTTGATGTTAAGGACTTTTTTGCCTCCTTTTGCACAATTGTATGATTTGCTTTGTTTCTATTATTAATTAACTTAATTATAAGAGACAGTTATGGCATAATGGACAGAAAGCTGGCCTCAGGGCTAGGACTATATCTGGGTTCAATGTGTACCTCTGATGCATGCTGGCTGAGTAACTCCAGAAGTCACTTAACTCCTTGATGTTGAGAGGAGGTATATTGTTAGAGGGTTTCCTTATCTGAGAGTTTCTTAGTGCAGTGAAATCATAGAACCTAGTTCTTATACCCTTTCCCCATATTTATATTTTTCTTAATGATAAACAAATCATCTACATTCCTGGTATAACCTTCATGCCTACCTGGGTAAAACTTGAGGCAAGAGATGAAGACAAGAGGGAAACAATTCCTTCACCTAGTTCCCACTTTTAGGATGTTGATGTTACCATCCAGGACTAGCTATAGCTTTTGTCCTCCCCTTAGGGGATGCTCCTATTGTCTAGTTTGTCTTTGACTCCAAACCTAGCTAGCACTTTTTCTCTAAGACTGTGGGGGAGTAGTGAAAGGATGAGTGAGATCACCTATTCCAAAAGCTTAATCCAAAACAATAAAAATGGCTCTCTAGTTCATTTTTTGAGTAGGATAAAGTAAAGCAAAAAACTCCAGATGAAATTAATTTTACCTTTTGGGAAGTTTATTTAAAGAGTATTCAGAATTGGTATAATAAGAGTCTCAATTGTCCCTGTGTGTGGAGAAAGCCTGGCATTGTGGCCAGACAGTTAAAATAACCAGATTATTTCTGGATCTATGTACATTAGTTCCCATACACTTGCTCCTTCCTGCTGATGTCTCCCATTTGTGAATTAGGCAAAGCAAACCACAATTTAACAACTTTTAGATTGGTCATATTTGTCCAGTAGGCAAAAGAAATTCAAAATTCTTAAACAGAAACTAGAAAGACAAATTTAGGAAATAGGATAAACATTGGAATCAGCTACTGTTCTATTTGGGCTGAGTAGAAGGGAGATCATACATTAAAATCTGATACCTCTTCTCCCAAATGGAAAATCAGCAAGCACCAGTATCTTGGATGTCTTTTCCTTGGTGCTTCTATTTGCCCATTCTGGACCCTGAATATGGAGGCAGCTATAGCACCTGAAGTTCCAGAAGTAATCCCATAGTCTGCTGTACCCAAGAGTCAGGCAACAGCTCTAGTTTCCACACATGATTCCATTTAAGTCTCATAACAAACCTGTGAAGTAGGTATTCTAGGTAATATTCTTTCATTTTTTTAGATGAAGAAACTGAGTGAGAACTGCAGTAATTTGCCTTAAGTCAGAATAAGTATCAAAAGTGAAATCTGTATTTACATCTTTCTAAGTAGTTTTAGCTTGCCAACTAGTTGACTGTCTAGATCACAGTCTGTTTTAAGTAGTATGTGACTTTTTTTGAACAGCTTATTTTCCCTAAAGAAATGAATCTTAATCACAGAGATATTAGAACTGTTAGATAATGATAATAAGAATGGGACAAATCTTTCATTACACCTGATTTTTTTAGTCCATTACTCCCAGTGCTTAGCACAGTGACCGACACATAGTAGGTGCTTAGTAAATGTTTACTGATTGATTAATTTAAATCAGACTGTTGTTTATTTTAACTATATTTATATGTACATTTAGGTAGGTTGAAAGAACTTGAAGGCTGATAGTAACAAAATCTTGCTTTCTCCTTGTAGCAGTGGCTATAATAAATGATGTATGAAAATGAAAGTAGAAGCTCATAAATGGTTAATCTAGGCTTGCAACTGTGGTTGTTCTAATGAAAAAACTGAGTTAGTGAAGTATTTTAGAAAGAAAACTAGATGTGGAGCTAGAAATCCTGGCTTCTAGTTTACCTCTTTGGCCTTGAGTTTTCTCATCTATAAAATATGGGGTTTGTGTTAAATGATCCCTAGAATCCCTTCCAGCTATAGCTGTCTTTGGCTCTATGAAATCTAGACTTTGGAAACGACAGCATCTCATTTTATATATGAAGAAATGGAGGCAAACAGAGCTAAGTGACTTGTCCAGGGTTACAAAACTAGGAAGTGTCTGAGGCCAGATTAAAATTTAGGAAGACATCTTCCTGACTTCAGATGCAACACTATCTCCACTGGGTCACCTAAATGCCCTGAACATATAAGTACCAAAACTCAATGCATAGTTATACAGACTGATATTTGAAAATAATGTTCTTGTGATGTTTTATCTTGCCTATTTTGTATTATTTCTTTTCAGTGTTGGCTTTTCTTCACATATTTTGCTGTTTCTGTGGCATTATTTTACTGTGTTTTATTGCAGTGGTATGCTTGTTGCTCATTACAGAGAGCAGTAGGATTTTTTCAATTGTTATGTTCTAAAGTTTGTCTCTTCCCTCCAGTGGATAGATAGCAGGAAATAGGTTTTATAAGCTTTTATTTTCTTGTCCTGTATTGTTCTGAAGTCAACTTCTGTGAAAAATCACAAAAATTAGAAATAGAAAAGATATAAGCCTTTTCACATTCAATCAAATATTTCACATTCAATCAAATTCAGTAGGCATTTTTTGAACACCTACTATGTACTAGGCATGAAGATATAAAATATTAAATTAATATACTTGGACATAATTCTAACTAATGTGATAATTAAATTAAATCTGCCTTGCCTATCCTTAATCTAATCACCAAAGGTGAGAACATCCCCACTTAATTCACAAGTTGGGAGGTCTGTGACCCAGGTGTGCTAGAGTGAGTGAGGAATCAAAATCTACTGACTACCTCCTGGGCAGTCCTAAGAAAAGCATCTGTCGTGATTGGATACATAACCTAAGAGGAAGACACAGGAAGTGATGCAAAAGAAGCCCCTTTAAAAGGGGGTTGGAGTTCAGTCAGTCCAGCTTTCTTTGACCTGAAGGAGCTCCGGCTGGGACCTTGGACTTGGTGAGACTGTTCTTAAATCTTTCTCTTAGAAGTACACGTGGTGAGTGAAGAAGGCTGACTACCTTAGCCTCCCTGGAGGTATCAGCCTCCTGAAGGCTCCCTTGATTGAGAGAAGCCTCATGGCTAAACCCCTTATTAAATGACTTTTAGGCTTTCTGGCTGGGACCTCTGGAGCCCTGCCAGAGTAAAGTCAGGGATTAAGTACATAGTCTAGTTCTTTAAGTTAGATCTCTTACTCTACCCTCTTCTCATCTCTCTACTTTCACTCTCTCTTATATTTTGTAAACAAATTACTAAAATCATTTTAGAATTGATTTTTATTCAATTCTTGGTGACCACACCTTTAAATATTAAGATCCAACCAAAAAAATCCCTTTCCTCTCTTACACTAAAAGTTGCCCTTTATTCCTTCTTAAAACTTTCCTTATGTGTTATGTATATGTGTTTCCATATGCTATGGTTGCAAAGCTAAAAATGGAGTAGTCACCACTCTCAAGGAACTTATATTCCATGGGATGGGAATGGGGAACAACATGTGCATAGATAACTTAGTCAACTAGAATATATCAAATACCTACTAAGTTGGAAGAAAACAATGAAGATAATGATACTCTTACTACATATTTCATGAGATTATTGTAAAGAATAAGTAAGATAATGTAAAAAAATTAAATAACTACCTACTATGTGCCATGCACAGGGCTAAATTTTAGAGATACCAAAAAAAATGGTAAATGATGTCCATGTTCTTAAGAAGTTCACAGTTTAATGGGGAAGAACATGCAAACAACATGCAAACACAAACAAGGTAGATGCAAGAGAAAATGAAAATCATCAACAGAGTGGAGGCACTTGAAATTGAGGGGATTGGAATAGTGTCTTGTAGAATGTTGGACTTTAGTGGAGATACCAGGGAAAATAAGAGAAAGAATGGAAGTGAGAGAGAAATAAGTGCTTATTTTGTGCCAGGAATGGGGATACAAATTCCCAAAGAGCTAACATTCTATTAGGATGAGATAATACATAATGAGGTGGTGGCCAGAAAGGTATAAAATCATGGGGTGGTAAGTGGAGCCATAAGGCAATTAGATCATATGGCCTTTCATGAAGAATGGTAATGTTGATTTGTTTACTGTTCTCAGAGCTAGAGATGCATTGTAGTTGGAGACAAGACAGGAAGATGGTGAGATAGAGTGACTTGGGGTCTGCTAGATGAAGTGACCTCTCTCTAATCAGCACAAAGTGGGAGCTAGAGATCTGACTGAAAGAGTGTGGCAGGAAGCTGGAAAGGCATGGCAGAAAGATGGAATGGCTAGGGTTGGTTAATATGTAGATATTAAAATAACATACTTGGACAGAATTCTGACTAAAACTTGCCCGTTAGTCCTTCTTAAAACTTTCCTTATTATTATAGCAGATTTTCCTTTGGAGTGGGGGCTGGAGGGTTGTGATGGAGATTTTGCTAACATTTCTTTCTTTTGCTTAGCATCAGGTCTTTTAGTAGCAGGGTTTTAATCTTAGAAAATTTTAGACTTCATTTGAAATATATGTGAAGTACCACTTTGTGTCAAACTAGTTCCTTCAAGGACTCTGTTTGCTCAATTCTGCCTACTCTATGTGTTATTTCCCAATTAGTTTATCAAGAGAGGGAGATATAATTTACCTTAGCAATCAAATTTGCTGAATTGACCACAAGGGATTCAGAATATATAAGCCAGGATCTTCTAATCACAGTCTCATAGCAGCTCAGAGATGTGGTTAATTATTAGGGCTGAAAAAATTATCTGAGGCAAAGGAAATTCTTACCCTCACATCTTTATTCTGCTTTTCTTTTCTCCCAATGGGTGTATTAAAGACCTTTTTCTGTTCTCAACAAGCATTTACTAAGTGCCTATTGTATACAAAAGACTATGAATACATAAACTGAAAATTATCCAGTCATTGCCTTTAATGAGTTTAAAATTCTCCCAAAGAGATATTACATGTACACAGATGAATAAATTCAATGTAGTCACATAGAAATGACTGAGGGAAAACCACTAATAATTGGGGCAGAGGAGAGGGAAATAGGTAAAAGCCTCCCAAAGGAGGTAGTACCTAAGTTGCATCTGGCAATAAACTAAGAGGTGGTAAGGGAGAAAATTCAGTGTTTTTATGAGGAAGAGGCAACTATGTGACTTGATGGATAGAGAGCACTGGACCCAGAGTTAGGAAGATGTGAGTTCAGATATTTGGCCTGAGCAAGTGGGACCCTGTGCAAGTCATTTAACCTCTATTTGCCTTAATGCTGTGGAGAAAAATGACAAACTATTCATATCTTTGCCAAGAAAACACCGTGGACAGTGTTGATATGCTATGGTCCTTGGGGTCACTAAAAGTTGGACACAACCGAACAGTTGGAAGAGCAGGTAGGCCATTTTGGCCAGTTGGAGCCAGATTGTGATGGACTTTAAATCAAAGAAGTTTGTTAGGAGAATGGTGGCCATAGAAGCGAGCTTTGGACTAAATGGTCACATGGATGGTGAGCAGAGCCATTGGGAAATAGATGCTACACTTTTTCCAATAGCATTGATTATATTAATTTGATTATTTCTAGGTAAAAATAAAGAACAGAAGGAAATGGGGAATTCAGAAAATAAATAACAGTAGGGCAGATGACAAGATACCTGCTTTGGATAGGCTTTTGTGTCCTGGCAGATGACTGGAAATGGGATGTGAAGCATGGTCTAGAGCAGTGATGGACAAACTGTGGCCCGGGGGTCAGATGCAGCCCCCTGAAATGTTCTATCCAGCTGTGGAACATTATTCCTAATCTGACTAATACAATGAGTAAGATACAATACAATGAAACTTTGAAAGAGTTGCCTTAGAAACAGACCAACAGATGAGCATTTCCTTTCCTTTGGCTCCCCCTCTTTAAAAAGTTTGCCCACCACTGGTGTCAAGCTATCCAGATATGGGTTAGGTGAGCTTTCATCCATTTGATCACCAATCAGGCTAGTTCAGTTCAAGAATGAAGTCCAAACATTGAGTAGATTACCTTTCCTAGACTGGGGTAAAGGGTGTTGGTTTTTTTTTTTGGTGGGAAGAGAGGAAGCATGAGGACAAAGGCAAGATGCCAGGGTTTTGTTTTCTAAACTCATACCTTCTTTCTTAGAATTGATAGTAAGTATTGGTTCTAAGGCAGAAAGGTGGTAAGGGCAAGGTGATTAGACTAAAGTGTCTCATGCAGGGTCACACAGTTAGGAAGAATCTGAGGCCAGATTTGAACCCTGTTGCATTTCAGGAACATTTCCAGTTCCAGTTCATACATATAAGTTGTATGTAGCACCTTATTAGAATGTAAGCTCCCTGGGCAAAGGGATAGTCTGTCTCACTTTTATATTGGTGTCTTTACTGCCTAGCACAGTGCCCCATGCAATATAGATGCTTAATAAAATGATTGCTGATTGATTAACCAAATGAATCTTACTGGGTGCATGTATTGTTCACAATATTTCACTGTTGCTTCTAAAGTCACTAAGTCATCATGGAGAGAGCAATCTAATTATCCAACAAGGGGGAACCTTTAAATTCTCTGCTACAGAATAAAGAAAATGAGTCAATGGCTTGTTGTGTATTTCATTTAAATTCAACAAACATTCATCAAACATCTCCTCCCTATACAGAGGTCTTTGCTAGATGCCTGGGGAGATAGAAAGTTTAGATAGGATGTGGTCCCTGCCTGCAATGAACTTTTCTGAATTCTATCTATGTTAAATAAAGCCTCAAACACTCACCTAAAATAAAACAAAAGAGCAGAAAAAGACACCAGGAGAATAACAAGCAAATTTACCATGTAATATTCAAGGAGAAAAGCTTGGTGGCCAAATCATAATAAGCATTTTATGTTGTTGTTCCCTGAGCAAGTGGCACAAACTATACCCTCCAATCTATTCTCTAAGACAAATCAGTTGGGTGGATGGGGAACAAAATAGAATGGGGCCAGAAATGAGGCCACTCATGGCCCAACAACTGTTTGGAGAGGTAACTTGCTATCTAATAACTTTCTATTTTAATTAATTATTCTTGGCAAGTAGGTGCTAAGCTTGGTTGTTTCCTTATGGCTTGAAGACGGCAACATCTGTCAGCATCATTACAATTTCAGTGCCCTAAAGTTACTCCACCCTAATTATAACTGACTGAAGGTATCTGGGGACAATTAAGACCTAAGATCAAAAACTGCAAGGGATGTCAGAGATTATCTAATCTGACACCCTTGTTTTGAAGAAAGAGGAATATAATTCCCTGGGAGGTTGTGACTTGCTTTAGGCCATTGTAAGATTAAAATTCTCTGGAAACTCTATCAATTTATAATTATTTATTAAATAATAAAAAGTGGGCCAGAGAAAGAAAAAGCCTCCAGCCACATGTGATTGGCTGGTTCACTTAGCAAGCCTCTTCTGAGAGCTAGGCTGAAAAGCACTCCTACTCACCCTGGATTCCCAGGAAAAAGTTCTCATTTTCTCCAAGTACTCCAATTTATATCTTCTTGACATTTCAAAAAGCTCCTCTGATAGGAGGACTCCAATCTCTCTTTGGGCAAGAGGCAGGTCTTCCAGATGTCAGGTAGTCATAAGGGGGTAAAGAGAATTGGGTTTTCTAGATGCCAGGAGCCAGAAGACCTTCAGAATGCCTACAGAGCACACATGCCTAGTTTTCTCTACCCTACTATCTTAAGAGGCTTGTTTACAAATAAACAAAAGGCTTTTTCTGCCTGGTGATTCAAGAAGAGAGTTGGGGAAGAAGCCAGCTGGAGCTTCAGTTTTAATACTAAACACTTCCTTTTTAAAATCCAAATATTGCCTTAGGGCACCAAAGAAAGGATACAGGCTATTGTTAATTTTCTCTAGTCACAAATTAGTAAGGATTGGAGACTAGATTTGAACCAGGATCCCTGACTGTGGAGCTAGGACTCTTTTTACTATAGAAGGGGGATAAAGAATTTGCCTCTAAGTTATAAAAGAAATTTTGTTCATCACTCAACTGGAACTAGAAACCTAATTGTAAAAGAGAAGGGGATACTCAATTATAATTATTGGTGATTAAAGAAGAAAACTAAAAGAGAACCAATTTGTTTTCCACCAGCGTCAACCAGAAGCACGTAAAATTCTTTTCTCTATTAGAAAAGTTCTAAAATCAAAATCCTGTGCCATCACACCCTATTTTAGCCTCCTATGTCTTACAGGATAAGAGGCTATTTTTAGAAGAAGCCAAGGTCAAGATACTTGAAATGTAAATAAAAGATTATTAAAAGAAAGAGCTGAAAATGACAGATCTTTGAAAAGGTAGCAAGACCTCATGGAGGAACAGAAAGGAAAAAAAAAAGAGGGGAATAAAATAAAATCAATACCATTTTATGTCTCAGGTCTTTGCCTCTTAATTGCTAGAAAATAAAGCCATTAGTGACTCTATTGACAGTTGGATGGTTTGGTATTCTGTATGTAAGATGTATTAAAGAAAATCTCTGCAGATAAAAGAAGGGATGTACTGTACCTCAGTTAGCTTCAAATGCCACTAATCCAGAAAATCATTTGTCAGCTTTATTTATATTAATGAGGTAAAGAGGAGAAATGTGGAGAAAAAGAACTTGAATACTCAGGAACATATCTGCAGGCAAATGTGGAAGGCGAGCATGTGAAAAAAAAAAAGGTAAAGCTGAGATAAGGGAGAAAAGGAAACTGTAAAATGAAATGTCTATTATACTACCCACTGCTGGAAGCATACATATTAAGATTGATGGGCACGAGGAATACCTCCTGAGGAAAAAAAATGTGCCATATCTTTAGTATTACATAGACCTAGTTAAAATAAGGACATGGTGGCAGGGAAGATTAAAAATACCAAAGAGCTGTATGTATAGGAAAGGCACCAACATGATAAAGAAGGAGATAGGCGACGTTAACGATGAAGGATGATACAATATTTTATAAGCGAAATGATGATATTAGGGCTCTGGCTGACAAAGGGAAATGGTTTGGACAAAATTTGCAATAAGGACAAAAATAGTGGAAAGATAATTCTCAAGCCATTCCGACATGGTGAGAAGTACATCTTGGGACATATTTTCTGAAAAATTCCAGAGGCTCAAAAAGACAGGAACATGAATCATAGGTGATCTTAATTGACCAGACATTGTTTAGGGAAACAGCAATAGAAAAATTAAAGGAAACCAAGTGCCTAAAGGTGCTGGGGTATCTGTTTACCACATTTGCAGAATTTATTGAACAGTCAACATCCTAAGAGCACAATAAGGATTCTTTCATTTAGTCCTGGGAAATAAATCCAATGTATAACAACTCAGACTAAAAAGGAGATGAAGACTAGAGGGGATCATGTTATTAGATTTAAAGTGATATGGGGAAGTCAAGTATAGATGTGCAATTTAGCAGTTTAGGTGAACTTAAAATGTAGTTTAAGGGTTTGAATTACTTACCCTCTCCCTGAACCTCTATTTTATCATCTCTAAAATGAAGGGGTTAGACTAGATGGCCTCAAAGGTGACTCTGGGATAAAAATCCTATGATACTTTTCTCCATGCCTACTCTAATCATGGACAATACTATTTCATTTATTTCCTCAGATTTAATATCATAATTATAGGGCTACAGGATCACAGATTTAAAAATAGAAGGGCTTATTGAGGCAAGTTAGCCTAATTTTTTCATTTTATAATTAAGGACAAAGCTTCAGGAAAAATGAGGATAATTTGCCTAATGTCACACAAAAAGTTTATGGCAGAGAAAAGATTTGAACCTGGGTACTTTGACATTATATTCAATTCTCTCCATTGCACCAAACAATAGTGTATATAACGTATAAGGTCTCACTTATTATGAATTTTAAGCCTGATTTCCTTCTTCTTAGCATAATTCAGTTTTGCTTATCCCTCTGTTCTTCCACAAAAATAACTTGAGCATACCTTTTTTATCTCAAAAATCGAGTATCCTAAACTCACTTTTTGATGACTCTCTAGTCTCTCAGTCTCAAAACTGGGTATACGACATAGTAGATGTAATTTTATTACTTCTGTTGCATTATTGTGGTCATGTTACAACTATTAGCCTGGGCAGGTGAGGAAAGGGATAATTGTTCCCACCTCCATATAGGTTGGGGTCCACTCTTCCATCTCAGCATTTTGGGAAAGACTCAGGAGGAAAATGGAAATATCCCGCTTTTTCATAATTTCTCCCATCAAAACTGCTGACTCTCTTGCTGAGTATGATCAAGACCTATATTTTCTCCCAGCTCTGGTAAGTTATAAAATATGAATCAATAATTCTCTTTTGTTTAGCTTGAGTCCCCAGCCAGGATTCCCCTGGTGAAGTTTTGCTATAATTGTAAAATATTTCTATCTCTCTTCCTGGTCTTTCACCCCTATTGCCTTTCATTTGCTGCGTTCAAGTAATGAAACACATCGATCAGTAATGCAATAGTTAACCACTGTATCTTAGAGAAACCAGCTTTGAAACAACAATGAAAGAGGAATTACAAAACTCTTAAGAAACAGAGATAGGAAAATAGGTTCATCTACTTCTCCAAAGACAGTGTTAAGAAGGTAAAGAACAAGGCAAATGGGTATTCATCAGTTCAAGTCTCAGCACCATGGACAGTTCTACCAACTCTGTCCACACCATCACGTGTTTGTATAATCTGGTTCTAGTACCTACAATGTACCAGAACCTGTACTAAGCTCTGGGAATATAAAAATGACACAAAAGACAGTCACTGCACTCAAGGAGCTTACAATCTAATGGAGCATTTCCACATTTTCAACTCATTCCAGGGCCAGCTATTTTCTTCACTCTATTTGGCACCTCTTCTCTCATACCCTTCTTGCTTCAAGTAGCAGAAATGCCCCTTCTCCTTTCTCAATTCCTCTGAGATATCTTTACTTGCTTCCCTACCAGACAGTGGTGAAAGCTACAGAGCTTATACCCTTCCTTGGCCTCCCAGTGGTCTTGCTTTATTTCACTTATTTGTCTAAATCCTGAAGTTTTGGTTCTGTTTTTTATTTCTTCTCTTTCACAGAAATGTGTGTGTGTGTGTGTGTGTGTGTGTGTGTGTGTGTGTGTGTGAGAGAGAGAGAGAGAGAGAGAGAGAGAGAATCAATCAGTTTATCTATTACACAGTCCCAAGCTGTCATAATATCTGTGAAGCTCCCCAGGAGTTCAAGTAACAGGGTGCTGGAGGGATTTTCTTTGCCAGAAGTTATTGTTTCTAGAATTCTATTTCACCTTTATACCTGCAACTTCATTACTAGCAACTTTGATGGCTCCCTTCATATGGCCTTCTAGATAAAATGGAAACTTTTGACAGTAGCCTTCAAATTTCCTTTCATGCCTTGCCTCTATGTGTATTTATGTGAATGTGTAAATAAATCCATTGTTTGGAAAAAACAGAAATATGTAGTGTTCTATTTTTTATATATAGAATAAATACTTCTTGTTTTGGTTCAATGACTTCATTTGTTATTTTAACTAAAAAAGGGTATTCCATGTAGTAGGAGGAAACTGAAGGCAAAGTAAAACCTTCATCGTGGTATATGTAAGTAATTTTGATAAAAGAGACCACTAAGCTTTCATTTGGAAGAGATGGCATATAGGACCAGCACCAAAAAAGAGATCTAAACAAGAAGTTTTGTGAAAGTATGAAATATACTAATAAATCCCATTCCCATTAAAGAAGGGCTTGCCAACTTAAACCATAAGTTCTTAATCTGGGGTCAGATTTCAGAGGATCCATGAACTTTTATGAAAAAAATACATCTTTCTATATAATAGATTTCTTTGATCATTCTGTGTATTTTATTTGTGCATTCACTACTGTTATTCTTAGAAGAGGTCCATGGACTTCACCATTCTGCCAAAGGGTTTCATGATCCAAAATAAAGTTAAGAATCTTTGATATAAGAGACCATCTATGTAGCAGTAGTGAAATGAGAGGTTCAGTCCTCAGTCACATAATTGAATTATAGGCATCTTTTTATGCCAAGAATTTTTACTGTTTGAGAGACCAGAGAATCCTATAGATAAAAGGGATCTTAGAGATCATCTGAGGAAATCTCATTTTAAAGGTGAAGAAACTGAGGAGGGAGATGATGTTCACATAGATACTCACAGTGACAGTCACTCTTCTGACTGTACAGTGAGTGCTCTTTTACTATTCCACATTAATTCATGGGACAAATTTCCATGCAGAGGACACAGTCATTTCCATAGCTTTTGGGCAAAGTTCTATGAGAGCATGAAGGTCAGTGCTGCTGTGTCATCAGTCACAAGGACTGTTTGAGGAATGTCAGCATTGATTCAGGGTTCTCAGAATGCTGGAGCTGCAAAGAAAATTGGTCATTATTTAGTTAAAGATTGTCATAAACTCTTACCTTCTGTCTTAGAACCAATACTCAGTATTGGTTCTAAGACAGAAGAGTAGTAAGGGCTAGGCAATGGGGTTTAAGTAACTTGCCCAGGGCCACACAGCTAGGAAGTGTCTGAGGTCAGATTTGAGTTCAGGACCTCCCATCTCTGGGCCTGACTCTCAATCCACTGAGCCACCCAGCTGCCCCCAAAGATGATCATTTTTATATGAATTTCCATCTGTAGAAATAAGACCAAGAGATATAGTCTGTGCCTCTTATTTGTGAGGCAGCATAGCATAGTGGTTAGAAGAATGGGCTTTTAATCAAAAGTCCCCAAGTTTAAATCCTCTCTCTGATACTTAGTGGCATTGTGACTGTAGACTAACAAGTCACAGAATCATAGAACTTGCCAGATTTAGAAACCATTTTAGTCATCTAGTATAATCTATACATAAGGGGAATATTTGCTGTATCAGACTTACCAAGTGGATGTCTAGCATTGTTCTGAAGAGCTCTAAGAAGAGGGAAACCTTTCCTACCCTTGAGGTAGTCTATTCCACCTTTGGACAGTTTAAATTATTAAATTCTTTCTGACTTTAGTCAGACCTGTGAATTCATTTATGTTGGTATACCAAAATAAAGCATAAGTTCTCCACATCTTCTCATCCTGTGTGATTCTGCACCAGCCCCTCCACAAATTTCACACAGAAGAATTAATACAATGTCATTGGCAAATGGTAGCACTTAGAAAACTGTGCCATACATGGGGAATTCATTTTGCCTATTCTCTACCTGGGACATGTTTCATGACATTTCAAACAGAGATTAATCTTCCTAAAATGTTGCTCACTATCAGTAGTTCTCTATTATCTACTGGATACAATCCAAACTTAATAGTTGGGTATTTGGGGTCCTTTATTTGCTGGTTTTAGCAGATCTTTCCAGATTATACTTTCCAGCTAGTACTCACTTATGGAAATGCTTTGCTTCAGGCCAGCCAATTCATTGTACTCAATTGTAGCATCCACATTTCTACCTCTGTGATTAAACAAACTTGTTCCCTTCTTGACACTTTGGGGAATTCTGTGCTTTTTAAAAGAATAGAAAAAGGTAGGAAGAACACTGATTGTAGAATTAGCAGACCTGTGTTTAAAATCCATGATGAAAGGATTTCATCTTTCATCTCTCTCTCTCTCTCTCTCTCTCTCTCTCTCTCTCTCTCTCTCTCTCTCTCTCTCTCCCCATCTCCATCTGTCTATCTGTCTCTGTCTCTTTCTGTCTCTCTCTCTCTTCTTTATAACTTTAGATCTTTATAGTATAGGAAGCAGTGATCATATATATTATTCTCATTTACTAATTTGAAGCAGCTAATGCAAGCAAATATGTTACCCTACATACTATGGACAGGGATGATGAGATTTAACAAGGTGAAATGATGTCCAAGGTCACACAACTAGTAAGTGGCACTGCTGAAGGTGGAACCCAAGTTTCCTGACTAAAAGTCTAGTGTTCTTTCCACACTTTCACAGTTGTTTATTATAATTATTAATATTACTAATGTAATTTTAAAATGGTTTAAGAAACAATGTATATCAAAATCAACTTATGCCAGAGGCCTAAACCAGGATGAAAAATACTGAAGCCCAGAGGTCAGTAAATAAGGCTAATTCAATACTAATTTTATGACACAAATACAAAAACAAAGCAGTGTCTACCTTTGAGAAACTTACATTTAATGGGGGAGAGGATATAAACAATGTGTGCACCTATAAGTATTTATAAATTATGTACAAAATAAATATTTTTCTGTGGGAAAGGCACTAAGATGTCTAGCTGAGTTATAAAGGAAGTTAGTATTCACAGCAAAGTTGCCAAAATTGACCTTTTTGCCTACGATAGGACTGGGGGAAGGGGTGATAGACTAATACCTAAAATCACTTCTAACCTTCTATGACCTCTAAAATCTATATACGTTACTAGATGTTTTGTGAGCTTCTTTTCAGTTTGAGTTATGAGGTAAGTGAATTCAGATAAGCGTCTCTGTCATGATCTTGATAATAATTTATGTGGGGCTGATTCATGAAGGTGATTCACATAGAAGAGAAGCAGTATGGTGTAGCAGATAGACTATTATTAAATTGAGAGTCATAGACTTGGGGAGATCTGGGTTCAAATGCTCGCTTGACATCTACTATCTGAGTGATCCCAGCTAAGGTACTTAACTCCCCAATCTGTTTTTTATTTGTTGAGTGAGGATTAAAATACTTTCAATGTCTGCATCATAGGGTTATTGTGAGGCTCAAATGAGATTTTATACATACACATATGTGCATATATAAAAATATATAGGTATATATGCACTACAAATATTTATATTATATAAGTTATATATAGTGTTTATTTTTAATTAATAATTTTTTTATTTTTTAAAATATTTTTCCATGGTTACATGATTCATTTTTTCTCCCTCCACTCTTCCTTCCCCCTTCCCAGAGTCAAAAAGTAATTTCACTGGGTTATACAAATGTTATCACTTCATGGCTATTTCCATATTATTTATTTTTGCAATAGAACAATCTTTTGAAACCAAAACCCCAAAACATGTACCGATATAAACAAGTGATAAGTCATTTGTTTTTCTTTTACGTTTCTGCTCCCACGATTCATTCTTTGATGTGGATAGCATTCTTTCTCATAAGTCCTTCAGGAATGTCCTGGATTATTGCATTGCTGCTAGTAAAGAAGTCCATTACATTCGATTGTTCCACCAATGTTTCACTTTCTGTGTACAATGTTCTCTTGGTTCTGCTCATTCCACTCATATATAGTGTTTAAATAAAGATGTGCATATCTACCCATGTATAACTCCTGGTCAAAGAGCCAGTTTCATGGGATTCTCCTCAATGGTGAAGATTGGTTACTTAATGCCCTGAGTCTATGTGAGGGATGGGAGGAATAGGTGAGAGCTGAAGAGAGATCCAGGATTTTTGGCTTATAGTTTCAAGAAAGAATTTGTATCATTCTAATTTCTCTTCAGGTTGTACAAAGGAGAGAAAGACTTTGGCAAGTAGTTGAAATTTAGAAGAGCTTATGATTGCTATATAGAAACATGATAGAGATCATGATAACCTGGAGCAGAGTTAGTGCTTAATAAATGCTTTTTGACTTGACTTGACTTGACTTGACTTTTTGACTTGACTTCAAGATCAAATACAAAGTTCTCTATTTGCATTCAAAGTTCTTTGAAACCTTCCTAACTTTTTATACTCTATGAATTGACATTAGTCTTGCTCTTTCTTGAACATTACACTCCATTTCCCAAATCTGTATTTTTTTACCAGCTCTCCTTCATTCCTCCTTTTCATCAAAATTTAGATCAAATCTTATCTTATACAAAAAGGCCTCTTCAAATCATCTCTCCCTTCCTTGCTAGTATCATCCCTGAGATCATGTCACACTTATTCTGTATCCTGTATATGCAAAATTATATGTTTTTTTAACCAGTTAGAATGTTTGAGGACAGGGAACATATTATTTCCTTTCTTCATATCCCCATTTTATAATACAGTAAATAATTTATACATTCTTGTTAACTAATATAGCCAGTATACATAAGAGGTGGGACTTTAATGTAAATCTTTCTAATTTCAAGACCAGTTCTCTATTCACTAAGCCATGTTACCTCTCAAAGTGCTACATAAATGTTATTTATAAATTAATACAGTCTGAAGACACGTGAAATGAATTTCTAAGGATTAAATGAAGAAACCAAAGGATTTAGAGACTCAAGTGCAATTTTAATAATTACTGTTAATTGAAGATAACTGACTAAGAAGATGGTATCAGACAATTGGATTGGACTTTCTGGATCCTAGCTTAAATACAGTAATGATGTGCCCTTAGCAAGGAAAAGATTATGTTTAGTGAGGAGAGGAAGGAAATGTTTTTCCTCCCAGTGATTTTCTGATATGATAAAAGAATTTTGGAATAAGACTGAAATAAGAAATTAAACAGTATGCATGATATAAAAGAATATCAGAGTTGGTATATACTAATTCCCAGGAAAATAATAACAGGGAAGTAAGGAAGAAATAATACTGTTAGAATCATATATCTTAAGATAATGTGGGCAAAATATGGGTCAGAAATAAAGTCAGCTTTGTAGGATAAGATTTGTGATTGGATAATGCTCTGGAAAAGCATATCTTGTCCAAAATGACAGATTATATAAAAAGAGGTGACAAGGTAATGCTGTTCATTAAGATATATATATATACCTAATATATATAATAAGATATATATTTATACCTAAGATATATAATAAGATATATATTTATACCTAAGATATATAATAAGATATATATTTATACCTAAGATATATAATAAGATATATATAACTAATATATAAGATATATATACCTAATATATATATACCTAACAAATATATGATATATATACCTAATATATATAAGATATTATATATAATATAAGATATTATATACATATTTTTTTATACACACACCTAATCATGGTTGATAGCTTTTGGACAAAGATTAAAGGACAGAAAATGAGAATGGATAATATTGTGGAGGTATACCAGCGACTGATTAGACAGCTGGATGAAATGGATGATGACCTTTTGACTCAGATCACAAAATTGGCAATTGAAGGATCAGGTTGAAATGGGGCACTTCCAGTATAGAGACATCTGCAGAGATCTCTATGCCAAAAGCACTACATGTTATTTACTTTGTAAACACTTTACAAAGTAAACAACATTTATTTTGCCTTGCTTAAAATTTTGTCTTTTAAAAGATAGAATTAAGTAAAAAGGCAGACTACTATTCTGAAAAATGTTTCCAAAAGCTGTAAGCCTTGGGCACTTTCCATGACAATATTAAAGTTTGTAGTAGAAAAGGAGGAAAGGCTAGTCATATTCCTACTACATGCTTTTGATATTCAGTGAATGGATTTCAAAACGTTTAGTGTGAAAATTGCTTTGATTCCATTGACTTAACACTCTAAAAAGGAAGTCAGCTCAATATGGAAGGGGTAGTTCTTAAGAAGGAATTTCTGATTATTTAGTTGTGATTCTCAGCTAGTTAGGTCATGCAGTGATAGAGTACTGGGCCTGGAATCAGAAAGACTCCCAGTGAGTTCAACTCTGGCTTCAGACTCTGACTAGACATGTGACCCTGAGCAAGTCACTTAACCCAGTTTACCTCAGTTCCTTATCTATAAAATCAGCTGGAGAAGGAATGGCAAATTACTCCAATATCTTTGTCAAGAAAGCCCCAGTTGGGGTCATGAAGATCTGTACATGAAATGACTGAACAACAATTAAGATTCTGAAGAGGAAGAAAAGAAGAGGTTGAGTAAACAGGTTGCATGGAGAGCTATCACTCCATGTAGAGTTCTCTACTAAATTCAGATTTTGAAGGATGTGTGCAAAAGATAGACGAATGAGCATATGACTAAGGTGACTGAAAAAAATGGAATTGTTTTTAAAAAGGACTCTTTCAAAGATGGCAAAAAAGTTCTCTTTTAAATGCTACATTGGTTTATGATCAAAGAAGAGATAGAGAACATATAGGATATAAAATGAATAATTTTGATTATATTAAACTAAAAGGTTTTTGTATAAACAAAATCAATGCAATTGAGATTAGAAGGGAAATAAACTGGGAAAAAATTATAACAAATTTCTCTGATAAAGGTCTCATTTCTCAAATAAAGAACTAAGTCAAATTTATAAGAAATCAAGTCATTCCCCAAATGGTCAAAGGACATGAATAGGGCAGTTTTCAGATGAAGAAATCAAAGCTATCAATAATCATATGAAAAAATGTTCTAAATCCTTCTTGATTAGAGAAATGCAAATGAAAACAACTCTGAGGTACCACCTCACACCTATTAGATTGGCCAATAGGACAATAAAGGAAAATGATAAATGTTGGAGGGAATGTGGCAAAATTGGGATATTAATACATTGCTGGTAGAGTTGTAAACTGATCTAACCATTCTGGTTGGCACTTTGGAATCATGCCCAAAGGGCTATAAAAGAATATATACCTTTTGATCTAGTAATACCTCTACTGGGTATGTAAACCAAAGAGATAAATGCTACATTGGGTCAAGAAGGAGGTCAAGGATGGGATCTATTGTTTCTTAGAATGAGGAAACAGATGTTAGCATAAAAACCCATTATTAAACCATTATTTTGTTTCTTTTCTCTCTATCAGGGACAGTTAGGTACTATATTGGATGGAACACTGGTCTTGGTGTTAGAAAGATCTAAGTTCAAATTCAGCCTCAGATACTTTCTAGCTGTGTGATCTTGGACAAGTCATTTAACATCTATTTGTTTTAATTTTCCCAAATGTAAAATAGAAAGCATGGGGGGGCAGCTGGGTAGCTCAGTGGATTGAGAGCCAGGCCTAGAGACAAGAGGTCCTAGGTTCAAATCCGGCCTCAGACACTTCCCAGCTGTGTGACCCTGGGCAAGTCACTTGATCCCCATTGCCTACCCTTACCAATCTTCCACCTATAAGTCAATACACAGAAGTTAAGGGTTTAAAATTAAAAAACAAACAAAAAAAAACATTAAAAAAAATAGAAAGCATGGTATTGCTTTTTTAAACAATATAATGAGGAAAATAACATGTAAATTAATAGATACATACAACATATATAAAGACTTGTGGAATATAATATCCGAGAAGGAAGATAGGGGATGAGGGTGGAGGTGGTACGGTATCACTAGAAAAGACCTCCAACAGAAGGTGAGATAAGAGCTAAGTCTTAAAGGAAGCCAGGAAAATGATGTGGGAGGTAAAGAGGGAGAGCATTCTAGGCATGGGAACAGCCAGTTCAAGGACACAAAGAGTTGTGATGAAGTCTGAGTAACAAGAAGAAGGTTACTTACTGTAAATGGTTTATGGGTGTGACTATTCTGTAAGAAGCCTAGAAAAGTAAGAAGGGGACAAGTTGTAAAAAGCTTTAAATACAGTCAATAGGAAGTAATTTTATTGAGTAGGGAGGGGTGACGTGATCAGAATTACAGAAAAGTGTAAAGTAAAGTAAAGTAAAGACCTTCATTCTGGTGGCTGAGTAGAAAGAAGAGAAATTTGAGGCAGGAACAGAAAATAGGAGGTTTTTATAATTGTCCAGGTGATGAGACCCATTCTAGAGTGGTGATTGAGTGGAAAGAAGATATACATATATATATATATTCATATATATATATATGTATACACACATATAGGAGATATATTGTGAAGGTAGAAACAAACAATAAAATTTGACAATGAAAGATTTAGTCTTTTATGAGATACTCGTGGATAAGATGGAAATATATAGAAAAGGATGGATTCATATGTTGAATGACTAGACCCAAAGAGAGAAGAGAATAAGTATTTATGTAGTGCCTACTTTATGTCAGGTGCCTTAGGTCTTTACAAGTATCTCATTTGGTCCTCAAATGAGGTAGGTACCGTTATTATTCCTGTGAGGTAGGTACCGTTATTATTCCCATCATACAGTTGTTCAGGAAACTGAGGCAAACATGAGTTAAGTGACTTGCCCGAGGTTATATAGATTTGAATTTAGGTCTTCTTTTCTCCAGATCCAATGCTCTGTCCACTGCACCACCTAACTTCCTCATATGGGGCTACTAAAAGAGTGACCTTATGAAAAAGGACAAGGAAGTTTTCCTGGAGTAACTTAAATATAATATTCTGGGCTCTGTCCTTTGTTATATGGATACTGTTATAGAGATAATGAGATGGCCCAAGGTCCTCTCAAGGTATGAGCTGAAGCTGAGTGAGTGTGGGAATCCCTAGGTGACCACTAAGTTGTGATGATGAACACCAAGAACCCCACTGGAATATCTGTGCCTAAACTAATACACCCAGCTCCAATATGTGTCCCAGGAATAAGTGACCAAATAAGAGATTGTGGGTTAGATTACACAGCTCCTTTGACTGCTTATCCTGGCTGCAAACTGATGGACAATGCTAGTGACTGCGGCTTAACTTTAGTTAGAGTAATCCCTCTTCCCTCAGATACCCAAGGATATAATTGATGATCCTTAGGGTAATGATGACATCCACCTAGGTAAGTTTTAAGATTTAATAACAACAGACTTAGGGAAAGGGAAACAGAGATTGAAGGAAAGAGGAGTAAGGGAAAGTTTGGCTAAAGCTACTGATGTTCAGTTGATATTAATTGAAGATAATCAGGTTTGAGATTAACAGCTGAAGAGGTTTGTCTCTCTTTCTGTTGCAACCTGGCCAGGCCAGGCTGCTTAATCTGAACCAGGTTGTTTGATGTTATTTATATTGCTTCTTCCTTGATGATGATTGATTAGGATGTATAGTACAGATTCACACAGAAGTTGAGGGTGTGGTTGTGATTAGAACTGGATGCAGTTCCCAACCAACCTCCCACCAAAAATCCCTTCTCCAAATTGAGAGAGCTTTTGGTTCAAAATTCTGCTCTTTATAGTCTGCCAGCAACTGCCTTCCCCTTGCTGGCTCATGGCAAGCTTGGCTGGTTTCAAGTTCTAAACTGCTAAGTGTCAATCATTCTGCTCTCCATTTTGCATAGCAGAAATTATATTATACCTTGATCCAGTTATATTTATTATCATCAATTCTAAAAAGATACAAAATTAAATATGATAACTAATATGTTGAATGGTACAATCAGTATGCAAAAAGATCTTGTTTGAGTAGAATGAAGGGTACATTTTAAATGAATGCAACTTAATAGGAATACATGCAATAATAATTGATTTTTATATAGCACTCTAAGTGTGCAAAGTGATTCACAGCATTATCTCATTTGAACTTCCTTAAATGCCATGAAGTACATAGTATAAGCATTAATTTTCCTGTTTTACAGATGATAAAACTAAGACTAAATGGTATCTCTCATGACTCACCTATGTTCATACAGCTAAGTTGTAGAATTTGAACTTGTCTGTGATCAAATAGCTAGGAAGTGAGATGTGGGATGTGAATGTAGGTTTTCCTAACTTTTATTTTGCTATACACTTTCTGTACTCTACTGTACACTATTAAAATCACAAAATCAACTGCAGACATACAGGATGAGATAGCTATTGCTAGGAAGGAATTCATGTAAAAAGCCTGAGTAATACAGTGGACCACAAGTGCAACATAGACCAATAGGGACTTAGCAACCTCAGAAAGAAAATCTATCTTGGACTACATGAATTGGAGAAGGGACATAACAGCTTTATTGTTCTCTGTCCTGGTCAGATTAAACCTGGAATACTGTATTAATTTTTGGCCCCCACATTTTGGAAGGGACGTTGACAAATTAAAGTTATATCTAAGAGTCTATAATCAGGATGGTGAGAGGACTGAATTTCAGGTCATATGAGGATATGTTGCAAGGTTTGGAGGTATTTAGGCTGGAGAAGAGAAGGTTTGGGGGTGTAGGTGTGTAACATAATTGCAGTTCTCAAACATTTGCAGGATTATCATGTAGAAAAGGAATTAGCCTTGATCTTTTTGGTTCCAGAAATCAAAATTAGGAAGAGTGGGTGGGAATTAAAAGATTAGTTAGAAGTCATTATAAAAAAGAAAATTCTAAGAATTATCTCTGTCTAAAATTAAATAAGCTGCTTTGGGACAGAATAAGCTTTCCATTCTTGGAAGTCTTCAAATGGAGAATGAATGATTACTTGCTAGTGATATCATACAAGGGGCTCATTTTTAAGGTCCCTCTCATGTCAACAATTTTATGTTTCTATGAAATCCCTAAGACAACTCACTTCAGAGAGAATAACCCGCTAGGTAGGAATAAAGTTCTAATTGAATGATTAGTGTAATCAAGAAATTGGTTAAGATGTTAAGCTTTCGAAGTCACAAACTTTCATTTTCTAACATGTTCTTTCTATTTAAGAACATAAATCTTTACTAAAATAATATCACGAGCTAGTTGATTACTCATTAGAATGATTTTTTACAATATAATAAGAGCAAATTTCAAAAGAAATAGGGAAACATTTAAGTTTACCAAGTATGTCATTGTTTTAAGTGTTGAAGATAGGAAGAAAAATATGACTTCTGGGTCTTTCATTTGCTCATACTTGGGGGAACTTAACAGGATTTCTTAAATGCCCTATTCCACTGATGGGCAAACTATTTTTTAACCCCATAATGCATTGCGCATAGTAGGCACACTAAGTACTTGTTAACTGATAATGTGTTGGACTCAAAAGAATGATATTCAGGGGACAGCTCAGCATTGAGGATCATATTATACAAACCACGAGTAAACAAATCTTTTTTTGGCATGACTAATTTATATTCAAAACAGACTGATTTTAGAAAGAGCATTCTTCTCTCTAAACTTGCTCTCACACTTCTCTGGGTCTCTCTAGGACTGTCACAAAAAATTGATGAAGTGGATATATGTAGTACTTTATATTCAGAAGAAGACATTTTATTCCTGAATAGACCCTTCTGAATCCTGAAGAATTTGGGAACAGAGAGGGAATGATGTGGAATAATGACCTTCTATCCCCTGTCCTGAGAAGATGCAGGAGGTCTCTGACCTCAGATGTGCACATAGGCAGAGAACTTCCCTCTTTACGTTTTCTCTAACCTGGTCTCCAGCCTAGAGAAATAGGCAGATCTTATATTTTCTACCTTAATTTTTTTTGGAAAACTAATTAAAATTATATTAAACCCAGGTGATATTTAGCTCAGTTGTAGCACGCAAGCTGAAGTAGACTATTCATGGCTCTCTTTTCTTCTATTTAAAGCTGCATTGATGGACACATAGAAATATATGAACACCACTTTAAGGTATACACAGATCCATAAAAATAGAACCTGAGCTGGGGCTTGACAGATACCAAAGATAGGCTTTGGTATGATTAGCTAGCACTCACGGTGCTGCAGGTCTGTTTAATATTAATGAATCACTAATGTCAAATATGAGAAACAGTGCAAAAGTATGGAGCCTTCTAATATAGTCACCCGCAGCAACAGTAAGACATGCACTTGGGATTTTGCAGTAATTAGAGAAATTATCATGAATAAGCATATGCTAAAATTCATCCATTTCTCCATTGCAGCTTTTCGTCTTTACATGTTTCAAGATGTATAAAAGGATGCAAGGTAGTCACAGACAAGAAAGGTCATTTTAATTTGAAAGTTTTCTTTTTTTATTATGAATTTGATCAGGAAGTGTAAACATTTCAGTATGCAAAGAAGACTGTAGTTGAAACTGAAATTTTGTTTGTAGCTCATTCCCTCCTTCCCTTCTTCCTTCCTCCCTTCATTCCTTCCTATTTTCTTTTATTCCTTCCTTCCTCCCTTCCTCCTTTCTTTCCTTCCTTTCTATTTTTTAGTTATATATCAAATTTAGCATGTGGAAAAAGAACTAGAGGAAGTTAGGTGACACAATGGATGATGCTGGGCCTGGAATCAGACTCATCTTCCGGCCTTAGACCATTCCTAGGTGTATGACCCTTGGCAAGTCACTTAATCCAGTTTGCCTCAGTTCCCTCATCTGTAAAATGATCTGGAGAAGGGAATGGCAAACCACTCTAGTTTCTTTGCCAAGAAAATCCTAAATGGTGTCCCACAGAGTCAGACACAACTGAAATGACTTGTGTCCCCTTCTGAACTTTTGTGTTTTCTTCCCTGTCTAATAGTGAATGAGAGAGAGATAACAAAAGGGTAAACACTTTGAAGAGTAGTGGGGATTCCCCTTCTGTTGCTCACCCTCATGAGTGGAGCCATTCTTGCCTAACTTCATCCTTCAGTTTTCCTTGAACCGATCCCATAGAATGGACCAACAGTAAGGGAAAGTTGTCAGAGACCACTTCCTCAGAGGAACTGTAGGAGAAAATTTCTCTTTACCAAGCATTCTTTCCCCTAACCCAGATGCTTTATTTGTAGCCAGAGAAATCCATGATAGTTTGGATTCACATGGTTCAACTTTTTCTCCATTTGAGGGAAGTCATAATAATATTTATCAATAAAATATGTTTATTCCATGACCCCTGCTGATGACTTAGAGAATTTCCTTATCTTTCTCTGTGTAGCCAACCATGAACTCTCTCTCATCTGCCCTCCAGTAATGAAATACAACAAATATAAACCAATATATGCATTGAGTTAAGTGCAATTTTATCTGTGAGACTAGTTGAATGGCAATGCAAACTATAAACTTCAAAGAAACTAAGCTAAGCTTTAGATTGGATATATAATCTCCCCAGGAAAGGCAGTTGGGGATAGGGGAATTTCACCATTTCTATCTATAAGCAAATGAAGATAGCTACAGTCTTTTCTGAAACAGCTCTGAGTGATTTCACAAATCACCTCTGGTTGTGATAGTGGGAGCAACTCTAGTAGCAGCAGTAACAATTGTCACATTCAGTCCTGGCAGCTCCTCCCATCTCTTCCTTCATCAAGCCATGGAAAATCTGACAATCACTCAGTTTCTGGGTGTCATTTTGATTGGAGCTGTTTGAGTTTAGAACTCATGAAAGGAGCCAGTGATAGCCCCCTTCCCTCCACATTCTACCAAGGCTATAATCTTCTTCATTATACTGAACTCAGTTTTGGCCCCTTTTAACTCTCTGTGGCAACTAGCCCCTTTTCTCTTCTAATGAGATTTCGTCTCTCCCTCCCTCTAAGTCACATCTAGTCACATCTCCATGGCTATCAGGGGCTTATGAAGGTAGGAGGTGGAGACTAGACTAGTTATTAGAAGACCCAGGTTCTCCTTGAAATTCCACCATTTACTAGTCCTTTATGGTCTCTAGGGCCCCTAGTCACCTCTTCAGTAAAATGTGGGAGAGATCTAGACTGTGATTTCTACTCTGGGTCTCTCCAACTTCTAAAATTCTATGATTTATTGTCTGGATATCTGGGAGCTTCTGAAAAATGTGTTCCTAAGCAGGTGAATAATGGTTTGGAAACATCCTGCTATAATCTAAGCTTCCATCATCTTGATATAATTGTTTTTGTGTGCAAATACAAAAAAGCATAATTACATCAATAAAGACAACAATTAATCCCTCTCAATATGCAAAGAAGTTCCAGGTGGCAGGATTATTTTCAGGAAAAAAATTATCCCAATCATCTGAAATAATTAACACTATATAAAATACATTGTAAATCCAGTATATGAAGAGTGCACGCAACATTGAAATTCAGTCATCCTGGGTCATGTAAGGCAGTAAAGGAATATGAAGACGAGACCTTAAAACACCAGTTCTACCATGTTTATAGTGTTTAGGATACCAGTGGTATAGTGAAAAGACCACTGGATTTGGAGTCATAATCCCCGAGTTTGAGTTCCAATTCTGTCACTTACAATCTATATGACTTTGAAAAAGGCACAAAGGTAGATGTTGGACTAGATGACCCCAAGGAACCCTTCCAGGTCTAAAGCTATGATCCTTTGACATCTAGTAAACCTCAAATTTTTGTTGTTAAAACTTTTGGGATTTAGATAAAGATTTACTATTCTGGAATTTACACTTACTCCATGAAGATTGATTGGATCAATAAAAGACAGGAAGTGGGAACAGGCTACTGACAAAGGTCGCCAACATTGGAAAGGGTGTGGGGTGGGGGGGCATGGATAATGAATATCACCAATCAGCATCCAAACTGTATAAAAGCTTTGGAAGTGAAGTCCCAATAGGTGATGAGTTAGGAATTAACATATACAGAAACTATGCATGTTTTAATACTGTAAGTTTGGTTCCAAACATTGTAATAGTTTTTTTAGTTGGTCTTTCTGCCTCAAGTCTCCAATTACTTCTGTCTATACTATTTGTACATAGTTGTTTGTGTGTTGTCTCCCCCATTACTCTGTGAGTTACCTGAGAGCAGGAACTGTTTTTATGCCTTTCTTTGAATCCCCTCTTAGCACAGTGCCTTTTACACAGTAGGAGCTTAATACATGCTTGCTGACTTGACCTTGGTGCAAACAATGTCATAGTTTCCTATTCCAGTCTGTTCAATGAATCCTGGAGCAGGACCAAGAAGAGAGTGATCTGATGTGTTGTAGACTGTTTTGCAGATAAATTGGGTGTGCTTTGGAAGGCATGCAGATCCTTTATTGACTTATAGAACTGTCAGGCAAGGGAAAGAGGTTATACGATGCTGACCTCTGGCACCATGTCTGTGTAGCAATTTCCATTTCTGAAGGATACAGCTTCTAGAGATCCTTCATCCTCTTTTGTTCTTCCTTTTCTGCCATTTGACCTTAACCTAGGCTACCATAAATATGCTATTTGGTATTGGAATAATCAATTTTTAGCCCACTGGCTAAACTAATTGCATGAACTAATCTAAAAATCAGTATTCATTGTGACCAAATCTGAAATTCTTAACAAAAATGAAGTAGTAACCAATGAGTCAAGGAGTAGTAATGATTAGATTTACCAAGGACACGTCTCCAAATAAAAGAAAAAAAGATTTAATATGGGGGAAAATAATGTAATTTCACTTAGTAAGATATATAATTTTACAGGGGACATAACTGGATAAAGAAGCTATATTATATTCCTGATTAAAGATAGTCTAGCCCTTCTTTATGACTGAGTTTATAAGCCCAGTAGATTAGTTAGGTGACAGTGGGTAGAATGTCATGTCTGGATTCAGGAAAACTCATCTTTCTGAGTTCAAATCTGGCCTTGGGCACTTATGAGCTGTGTGACCCCAGGTAAGTCACTTTAACCCTGTTTGCATCAGTTTTCTCATCTGTAAAACGAGGTGGAGAGGAAAATGGCAAACCATTCTAGACTTTGCTAAGAAAATCACAAATGGGGTCAGGAAAGATCTGACACAACTGAAAAATGCGTGAAGAACAACAGACGAAGAGATCCCTGGACCTGTAGTCCAGAAGAACTAACTTCAAATTCTGCCTTAGGCAAGTTACATAACCTCTTTATGTCTCTGTTTCTCCATATGTGAAATGGGAATAATAATACCGCCTACATCCCAGGGTTGTTGTGAGAGTAAAATGAGATAATATTTGTAAAAGTTCTTTGCAAATCTTTAAGTACTATATTAAAGCTAGCTATTGTTAACAAGAGCTATTATTGCCTGTCAGGTTCTTTGGAAAATTTTGAAAATTTCTAAGACTGTATAAAACCTTCTAATAATTTACAAGAGGGAAGTTTTTCATAAGACAAAGTTTTAGAAATTGATGTTGAGGTACAAATGAGTTGTAAGATTAACAAAATAATAAGGATGTCAAGAAGGATTTTTGTTCATGTGGCTATGAAAAGTTAAATATGTTTATAAAAATTATTGATGCTTTTCTTGTTTCCACATCATCACCTTGATGTATTTCCTCCTCTGCCTCACCAAAGGCTTTCCTTTGTGACAAAGAAAAAGCAATTGTGCAAAGGCAATATACAAGGAAAGAAACAGAAAACGTATGTAATATTCTGTATCCATAGTTCCCTCATCTCTCCAACAAAATGATAGAAAAGCATACTTTCATTTCTTCTGTGGGGTCAAGATTAGTCATTGTAAATACACAACCGAGCTCTGTTAATATTGTTTTTTCCCCATTATGTAGTTGTGGACATTTCTGATTTTTCTTTGCTTTTCATCAATTCATACAAGTCTTACCACATTTCTTTGAATTGTTCATGTTCTTTACTTCTCACTACAATAATAATTCTGTCACATTCATATCTTAAAATTTGCTTGGCCATTCTCCAATTGGATAAATTCCTTAAATGAAAGCCAGTTTGATATAGTGAATAGATCACTGAACTTGGAGCCAGGAAAATCTGGGTTTGAATCCTCCTTCAGATATTTATTAGCAAATTAATCCTTAACTTATCTGGATCTTGGTTTCCTCATCTGTCATGTGATAGACTTACACTTGAAAGTCCACAAGATCGTTTGAAGCTCTAAGCCCATGATCCTATGATGGTTGCCAATTTTGTTTCCTGTTCTTACTATCACAAAATTGTTATCACTGAAAGGTTGAATATATTGATTTCATTTTATGCATAGTAACCATCAGTTCAGAAAGAAAACTTTCAATTATGCTTCTGGTTGAAATATATGGGAAAAGGAGATCAAGGAAATAGAATGAATGCTCTAAGCATGATGTGAGCAAAGTTACCTTATTCAAATGATCATTTTAATGAACCAATATGTACCTAGAAAAGAAAGTAAGCAGGTCTATAACAGCTAAAGTCATAGACAGAATGAGCACCATATTGGTATCCTCCACATATAGAAATCTAGAGTAAGGCTCCTCATGTTCTGGGAGATCCATTTCTGGAAGATTTACAAAAAAAATTATTGAAATGGTGTAGGACAAGAAGGCCAGGCTAGATGGTGATGTAGGTCATTGGAAGGAGGACCTAAATTGATAAGACAGCTCATAGATCAGTTCAAGTACTGAAGCAGGTGCTGACACATCTAAAATCAATTCAACAAACATTTACTAATTAGCAATTATCTGCAAGGTAGGTAATGTATGAATACACAAATGCTAGTGATAAGATGTTTAGACTTAACCATTAAAAACTGGGAAATGGTATCAATCAATCAAGCTATGCACATTTATTAAGCATATATATTTATGTGTGTATGTATGTGTATATATATATGTTTACTGGTAATTTTGGGGGGAAGACCATTCAAGGGATAGGGATGAGGAAACCATTCATGTAGATAGTAGCTCTTGAGCAGTTAAGTGTTGCGATAGATAGAATATTGGATTTGAAATCAGGAAGTCCTTGGTTCAAATCCTTCCTAAGCTGTGAACAAAAAAACTCAGTCTTTCTTAGCTTTACTATTCTCACTTGTCAATAATGACAGTTACCAGTTCACAGGGTTGTTGTGAGAATCTAATGAGATGGCATGTATAAAATCTTTAGGAAAACTTAAAGCATCATGCTAATTCTAGTCTTGGTTTTTGAGTTGATCTTTGCAGGGTGCTAAAGTTTCCAAGGGGCAGAGGTGATGAATGATTGCATTCCAGATATGGGGACAATCAAATGGAAAGACAAAGAGATGAGAAATTGTGTGTGTTATCGGGTAACAATTTTATGTAGATCAGAAGCTTATTTAAATTGAATGTGAAGCCATACCCTCTCCATACTATAATTGTTGAATGGACACAAGACAGGTTAGCTATTTTAAACATCTCTTCCCACTCACTACTGAAAAAACCTTTTGGGATTTGGGAGAAAGGAAACTTCTGGTTTGAAAAATACACCATAAGGGACCTTGCTAAGGGCCTTATGAAAAGTCACAGTTGGAGCAAACAACCTGCTGACAGTTGAGATTTGAATTTCAAATACTGAAAACTTCTGAAGGAGAAACCATTTTGGCAAAACATAAATTGCTTCCTCACATTCAAAGACAGCAGAAAGGGCAACCGAAAACCACATAAGACAAAACAATTTTGCTAAACAGTTATGAAGTCCCTTCTCTTTTCCCATTCTTTCTTCCTCCTGAGCAGCCAAGAGAAGCAGTAAAATTAATTGAAACTGTGTACAAAGTGGCAAGAAGCTCTGAAGATAGAAATCCTATCTGCAAAATGAGATGGCATGGCCAAATCAACAGACTGCTAGGAACTGCCAACTAGAGGAAAAAAGTAAAGAGAAATTGATGACTGATTTAGAACTCTGGCAGCTGACTGATGTGTTCAACTTTCAAGGGATGGGGAGGTGGAAGGTCCATTTTGAGCCAAGAAATTGCCAGGAGACTCATTCTAGAGGCTTTGTGGCACATGAATGTGACCAATTAATAATTACCTATTTTGTAAGGAGTCTACAATAAGTTAGATGAAACTCAACTCTGACTCATTTTAATGTAATATGCAGTAGGACAGAGATCTGATATTGGATGCTGGGTCTATTACAAGTGTCAGCTCCATTGTCTCATGCACAGATAACTTCAGAATGTTAATTCCTTTTCAGAGGAAGGAAATACTTTAAAAAAATAATTCCCATCTAAATATCTGACATGAATTCAGAATAAATATGAAACACACAGCCAGGGCCTTGTTTTTCCACATCTGTTTTCTTTGCAGTTTAATGTGTCCCTACTGGTGACCAAGTCAAAGAGCAAATGTTTGATTCCTCTACTTCACGCTGCAGACATATTATTCTACCAGTGGGAAATAAAGCTCTTGCAGACCTATTACAGAAAACCAAATTGCTTCATCCTCAGGAACCTGACTATTTCACTAGTGAGCAGTAGGGAGCCCATACAAAAGCTATAATTTGCAATCTGAATCTAATTTCAGACTTCATCTCACCAAAAATGAAAATTAATATATGGAGAAATTCCCTATATTACCAGGTAGCTCCCTTCCAAATTTTTTAAAAAATTAATGCATAAGCTACTTTTTGGAAAGGAAGCAAATTAATTGAAGGTTAATGGATGTTTCCAAGTTCATGGCACGTTTTCTTTTATTTTGCATATCCTAAGTATGCTAAGTGTGAAGTAAGACCAGTTGTGCGTGCTAGGAAAGCCATTTTTCTGGCTACTCATTGGAATGGAGACTTTTCAAATGTTACCAGCCTTAAAAAAAACAATTTTGCCTTTTAATAAGAGTGAAAAATTTATGTGAATTCAGCCTGAAAATAGACCAGGAGAAGACTGCTCTACCAGAGAAAGATTGAATTTAGGGGCTGTCACTCCCATGGATGGAGAGAACTACTTGCCTGAAAAAGGTCACACTGAGCTAAGATTTTCCTCCACCCACCCCATTGCTAAAGCTGAATTAATGAGCAGAGTGCCTGTCTCCAGCTTTTTGACCATAAAATTTCCACAGTGGAGTACATGAAATGAGGAAAGGGGAATGAATGAGGCAGAATTGCCCTATCCTAATCTGGAAAGGAGGGAAGCTTCCACTACATGGCTGATGATACCTTGAAATGAGTTAGCAATGTTATCATCAACTTTCAGTCATCTGGGAGGAATAGGGCAAGGTTTGGACCTGTGATTGCAACCATTCTGAGAATTGTCTCTATTGATGTAGATCGGTGGCTCACCCATAATTCATATTCTTAGAGTGACAATTTTGTCTTTGTATGCCCGGTGCTTCACTCATTGTCTCATAATAGTAGATGCTGAATAGAAATTAAAAAAATAGAATCTTATTAATAATATCTTTGATTTTGATATTGCTGAGATTTCCCTCTAAATCCCTCTTCTTTATCCCCTCTCAGAGAGCTATCCCTTATAACAGTGATGGGCAAACTACAACCCACGGACCAGATGGGGCCCCCTGAAATGTTCTATCCAGCACATGACATTATTCCTAATCTGACGAATACAATAAGTAGGAAACAATGCAATGAAACTTCGAAAGAGTTGCCTTAGAAATAGACTGACAGATGAGCATTTCCTTTCCTTTGGCCCCTCTTTAAAAAGTTTGCCCATCACTGCCTTATAACAAAAATAATAATCACCTTTTAATTGATTAGTTGACTTGTCTAAGGTCACACGGTCAAATGAAATTGGAAATATAGTCACATTCAAGACTGGTCTGGAACCCAGGTGTTATTGACATCAAGGCTGACCCTCTGGATAAATGGGAAGACTGGGTCATTTCATATAAATGGAATCAATAGATAATTCCTCAACTCTACTTTAATTTTTATTGCTTTTCTTTATCTGCCAACCCCCTTTCAGGAAACTGGTGAATAAATGACTAGTAGGTAGGGCTGGGTTCCTCCCTACTCCCTGTGTTTTACCCCTTCATGGTTTTAAAGTAAAGCAGAGCAATGTTCAAAAGACAGGTGGCAGAAAAAAAAGAAGGAAGCAATAACCTCGTTCTGTAACTGGCTCTGGGATATCCAGAGTCCATGCTCTCAGAAATACCCTCCCTCCTCACTTCCATCTCTTAGAATCCCTAGCTTCAGAGTCCAGCTCAAGTACTATCTCTTACATGAAGCTTTTTTTGATCTCCTCCCACCCCCTGCAACTAGCCCCTTTCTCCCCCCAACAAATTACCTTTTATTTATTTTGTTTATACCTCTAGATGCACGCGGCTCTCATCGAAGAGGATATAAGCTCTTTGAGAATAGAACTCGTTTCATTTTGATCTTTGCTTCTCCAACACCCAGCACAGTGCCTGACATGTACTACACAGTAGGTATTTAGTGAATGCTTGCGGATTGATGGGTTCTGTGATGAAAGCAGCAAAAAAGAAAGACCTCGAAGGTATACACGTCTCTGAGCATGACCCAACTGGAGCTAAGGCAGAAAGGCTAACTGAGAATGAACGGGAGTCACGACCTCTTTGCTGGGACAGGTGACTTGTATGTTCAAACAGGTGAGGGGGCAGGAGAAGAAGATCAAGAAGTTCTGCTGGTTGTTGAAAATTCAGAACACTTTAACTGGAAGCAATTGTGCTGCTGTGAAGACTCTTGAATCCAAAGTACTCTGACCCACCGAGGAAGTGACTAGAGTATGTGAGCTAATGGTAGGATGAAACCCTTTGCATAGTTTTTACCTGTGCATGAAAATCTGTGAACTGTGCTTTGACCACTTCCTGCCTCATCACCTATGAGCTTTTCTATCTGCTGCTAATGACTAGTTTTCTAAAACTGCTTTAGGGCAGATTTTATTATTTTGAAATTGAAAACTCATTTTAAAAATAAAAAAGGGGAAAAGTCTCTTTACCAAACTAAGGAAAAGTATCATTGTATCATAAAAAAAAGGTTTCCTTATACACATAAGGAAAAACTAATAGTGGTATCATGTCTGGCTACAAAGGGCAATGATATTTAGGATAGATTATGATAAATGAAAGCAAAATACATACCTATTTGTAGCAAATGACATTTTCTGGGCACATCATTTGATCCTCAGAGAGAAATCATTTATTAAAAAAATTTTTAATAATATTTTATTTTCCCTCAATTACATGTAAAAACAATTTTTAACATTCATTTTTTAAAAGTTTTAACTTCTAAATTCTTTCCCCGCTTCCCTGGCTCCCTTCTATCCCCTCCCTTCCCTAAGATGATAAGAAATCTGATATAGATTTTACATATACAAACAAGGTCATTTCTCCCTATTCCCCTTCCCCAGGATATGTTAGAACTAGCTCTGTAGAGGTCATTTGCCCTTTCCAAGAGATTCCAATCTAAACATTCTTCTTTAGGTCTGTGCAGTTGGTAACCATCTGTACTGTCTAAGAACAAGCCCTGTTTTTTTTTTTTTTTTTTTTTTTTTTTTTTTTTTTTGCTATGACCATAATGCCTCCAGATCAGGAGCTCAGGGTTTCGTAGCATGTGAGATTAGAGGTTAGAGTGGCAGGGTCTATAGGGCTGGCATCAGTCAGAAATATCTGTATTCGAGGCTTGTCTCTGACACATACTGGCAGTATGGCCCTGGGCAAGTTCTTCAACTTCTGAGTATTCTCAGCAAATAAGCAACTGGGGTGTGCAGTAGATACAGTGCTGGGCCTGGAGTCAGGAAGACTCATCTTCCTAAGTTCAAATCCAGCCTCAAACACTTACCATCTTTGTGACCCTGGGCAAGTAAGTCACTTAACCCTGCTTGCCTCAGTTTCCACATCTGTAAAATGAGCTTGAGAAGGAAATGGCAAAATCACCAGTATCTTTGGCAAGAAAATCCCCAATTGAGTCACATAGAGTCAGATATGAAACAGCAACAGCAGAAACAACAACAATTTTAAAAGCCAAAGGAGGGAGTGAATTAAGTTATTGTCATCCACACTCACTTTTTTGCCATTGAGGACCAAGAGATCCATTCAACTGGTTAGTTGTAGCTTTGATATAAATGCTGTAAGAAGCAAATTGCTTCCTTGAGAAGAGTTGCATATGAGTGAGAAGAAATCCTGCCATAGAAGCCCAACCTAGTTCAATCTAGGTCACTTGCTTTGGTAGGTGGCATATATATATATATATATATATATATATATATATATGATTTTCAGAAATCTTGTGGTTTCCAATCTCTCTTTGTAGTAGAAATATAGCATTTAGAGTGAGAGAGAAGCTTCAGGTCCAACCCCCTTACTCTCCAGGTGTGGAGACTGAGGCTTAGAGAGACCATAAAATCATGTTTTGAGGTATAAAGTACCTCAGAGTATATCTTCTTCATTTTACAGTTGAAAAAATTAAAACTGAGAGATTATGACTTGCCAAGAGTAATACAACTAGTGTCAGAGACAAGATTTGAACCCAGGTTTTTATGACTAAACTTGTATAGTGCTCTACCGACTATTTCAAGTGAAATGAGTTACCCAAGGTCATATAGGTGGTAAATAATAAAGCTATAGAGTTGGAATTCTGGACTTCAGACTCCAAACCTAGTGTTCTAAGGTTCCCTGTTATTCTGGTTCAGTGCCAAGACAAGTTTTTGGTGATTCCCTGTCTTCACTCTTTTGACAGCCAAGTGAGGCATAGAGGAAGCAAAAGCACTCCATTGTGGATAACCTAAAATGCAGACAATCTTCATTAGAAATAAGGGGATGCCTATTAATTGGGCAATGGTTGAACAAGTTGTGGTATATAATTGTGACAAAATACTATTGTGTTCTAAGAGATGATGAACTGAATGTGTTCAGAAAAATCTGGGAGGACTTATACAAACTGATACAAAGTGAAGTGAGCAGAACCAGGAGAACAGAGTATATAGCAAAGGAGAACAAAGAAAGAAAGTATACAGTAACAGTAATATTATATGATGATCAAGTGTGAAAGATTTAGCTACTTTGATCAAGACAATGATCCAAGACAATTCCAAAGGACCCATTAAAAAACATGCTATCTACCTCTCCAAAGAGAACTGATGAACTCTGAATGCAGATTCTAGCAAACTTTTAACTTTATGTCTGTGTGTGTGCATGTGCATGTTTTTTACAACATGGCTAATGTGGAAATTTATTTCGCATGGGCTCATATGTTTGATCAATGTCATATTGATTATGTTATTAAGGGGTGGGAGGGAGGGAGAGAATTTGGAACTTAAACAATGAATGTTAAAATTGGGGGAGATATTTAATGAAATAAATAAAAAATGTATTTTTAAAAGTATGGTACAAGATGAAAAATGCTGAACTTGGAGTCACAAGGTCTAAGTTTCAATCCTGGCTATTCCACTTCCCACCTATGTGACCTTGGACAAATCATTCAATCTCTGGATCTTAGACTTCTTAATTGTAAAATGAAGGGACTAGATAAAATGACCTCTAATGTTCCTTCCAGCTCTAGATCTGTGACCTTATAATTCATATGGTTAATTAAGAGCCAACTTTAATTCATTTCAAAGGAGAAAAATTAGTTGAGGAAAAAACTTTCTTAAAGAAATTTTGAAAAGAGACTATATATGAATCTCTTAGAATCATGATGGTAGCATTGAAACTTAGTAAAAAAAATCATTATTGGTGGACTGGCAATTTCTATCTCCTTCCATTAAAGGAGGGTAGGGTGGGGTGGGGTGGCGGGCATATCACGCCACAAAACCTAAGCTGTCTTGCTTCTTTCCTTTGCTCTCTTATGAACTCTTTTCTTTGTGCTGATGTTTTATGTCATCTCTTGTGGAAAGCTAATTTTAAGGCCGTTTTCTCCACATTACCTTTTCTTAGAAGCAGATATGATCATTTGAGGCCTGAAAAAGGAACTGAGGGAAATGCATCAGACTGGATGATGGATAGGGCATTAAGAGAGGGTTAGAAATGGTAAAATTTACTCAAGAAATACATTTTCCTATGGGAGGAAAGGGTACCATGAAGCAGTTTATGTTCCTGAACATAACAAATTCTCCCCTAGTTTATCACATCCTACTTGCAAAAATAACACAATTGTGATGTAAATATACTTTAAAATGTATTAAATGTACAAAATGATGTAAATACAGTTTACAGTTTAAATATAGATATAAATTACAGTTTACTAACTTGTCTGTGTTGAGCTTAGTAGATATATACATATATCTATATTTTATGGTTTGCTATTATGTAAAATGGAGGCAGAATAAATGAGCTCATTTGAAATTTATCAAGCATTATTATTCCTGAAAAGTGAAGACTTATATTGTTTTCTTCCTTCTTTCCTTTTCCTTTCCTTCCTTCCTCCCTCATTCCTCCTTCCCTCCTTCCCCCTCTCTTCTTCTTTCCTCCCTCCCTTCCTTCCTTTCTTCCAACATTTGTTCCTCCCTCCTTCCCTCCCTTCCATGAACTTTGGATGATGAATTTTTTTCCACTGATAGAGATTAATAGTATGGTTTTCTGTAGCTCATAGCCTTTTAAAAATGATTTTTATTTCTGTAATAAATGAGAAATCACTTTTTCTCTTCCAGACCTTCGTAACAAATATATGTCACCAAACAAAAGTAATTCTCATACTGCCCAAGACTCTAAATGTGCATATTTAGTCCATCACTGCGCTGATAAAAGATGGGGAGATTCTTCAGAATGAATCCCCTTGGAATTGTGATTGATCATTACACTGGTTCAGAGTTAAATACTTCTAAATTGTTTAATTTTACAATGTTGGCATTATAGTATAAATTGTTTTCCTGGTTATGATCACTTTACTCTGTGTAAGTTCAAACAAATCTTAAGTTTCTCTGAGATTTTCCCCTTGGTTGTAGTTTGTGGTCCTAAAGAATTGCTATATATATATCTATACATACATAAATAAATGTCATTAATACCAAAAGTATCAGTAAGGGAAAAAAAGTCTAAGTTTAAAGAACTGGCTAGATACTAAGATGTTTAAGTGACTTACCCATGGTCACACAACTAGCATGTGCCAGAGAAGGAACTTGGACAGATTAAAAAAATTTACCTCCAAGGTTGTCCCCTTTCTCCTATGCTCTAATTCTTGACTTTTGTATCAGAGAAGGCTTTAAATGACAATTAAGGGAGAATAATGGAGTGAAGGGGAATCAAAAGCAACACACCCAGGAATTGTGGTACCAAGGAACTTTAATCACAGACAGAATCCCTTGCCTTTTTCACTTGAATGGAAGTAATTTCAGTTTATTTCCACAAAAGGCCAGATCTCTGCTTTAAAATGAAAATTTTAGAGCCTAACTAATTAAAAATAGAGAAGATTCTTTTAAGTTTGAAGACCAAATCACCCAAACATCTAAAACATATCATCTGTTTTTAAAAATACCATAATTCTCAAGTTTCCTTCTCCCAGAATCTCAGGGAAGTTTACTAACATTAATTAAGCCTCACAGTGCCATTGCAAGTGAATTAAGATTATTATAAAATCAGTTATGCAAATGGGTGAACTGAGACAGAGAATTATTAAGTGAATTTCCCAAGGTTGTAGTGAAGTCAGTGGAAAATCGAATCCATAAGTTTTAGCTTCCACTTGCATGGTTCTAATGGTTATTAGAATGTTTCCTCCTACATAGCCTTATGTAGGCAATGAATAACATTAAACAATGTAAAAAATGATTGGAATATACAAAAGGGTATCTTGATGCCTTCCTCTGATCATTGTTTTTAATTCTAAGAACAACAAAAATTATTAAATTTTTGATACTGAATCTCTTTAAGGTGGTAAAGACAGCATTTCTAATTATTTTGAGGGTATAAAACAAAAAGAAAAATAATTTTTATGAGAGACTTCTCAGAATTGAGGGTTTGGAACTCAAAGACAACCCAGCAATGAGTAGGAAGTAAGTCAGGATTTTAACTCAGGTTTTAAGACTTCAATTTTAGGGTTGTTTCCAATTGTACTAGATAGCCTCCACTTTAACAAGCATGTTTCCAGTTACTGTATTAGGAACTAGAGATACAAAGCCATAAATAAATAAGTCCTGTCTGTTAAGGATGGGTTTTTGTACAGAGTAGATAGAACCCATCCTTACATGTCTTAAGAGAGTTTACATTCTAATGGGTGGGGGCGGGGAAGGAAAAAAATCCAAAAGCAACAGATGAAATAAGGGTAAAGTAAAACTTAGATTAGGGAAAACTATTCAGATACAGCATCTGCTACCCTTTAGGTGAATTTTTCTAGTTTCATTATGTTATAACTCATCTTCTTACATGTGTTGGATATGGAAAAAATAATGTTTAGATGGATTCTACTGACCAGTAGGAAGGAATTGGAGAATAGCATAGATCAAAAGAGAGACCTTCTTTGCACAAAAGGCGAATTTAGAATCTTAAGGGAGCCTCAAAGGAATTTATCCAACTTTAGCTGGTAGAGCTGCCAGTGTAGTATAGTGAAAAAAATTCAATTAATTCTGAATCAGAGGATGTGAGTTCATTTCTCAGCTGTCACTTCTCTTGAGCAGGTAACTTAACCTCTTCTAAATTTTCTACCACTTATCAGCTATTTGACCTTGGGGAAGCCAAGTGTAAGATGGGAGTGTTGGATTAGATAATCAAAGATCTAACGTCAAAGGAATTTTAGAAGCTCACTAATCTACTCCTTCATTTTGCAGATGAGGAAACTGAGGCACAGAGTTTAAGTGACTTGTACAAGGACACATCACTAAAAAGTAAAATAAATGGCCACAGAGGACTTGAACTTAAGGTTTGTGACTCCAAGGGTAACATTATTCCTACAGTCTGGTGCTGCCTCTATAAATGAGATAAATTATCTCATAAAGTAGGAATTCCTTCTATAACATCCTTGATGTATATCATCTACCTTTTGTTTTACCACTTTCATGGATGGAAAATTCATTACTTTATCTGTCCAGTCCATTGTTAGTTTTAATTCTTAGAAAGTTTTAGTTCTTAGAAAGTTCATCCCACATAATTTTCACCCAGGGTTTCTAGTCCTGTCTTTAGAATCATATCTATGCAATGCTAATGTAATCCTTTTTCTTTATGATGGATCCTTAGGTATTTGAAAATATCTATCAGGTACTCCTAATTCTTTTTTATCCAGGCCAAACAACCTCAGTTCCTTCAACTCTTTGTCATCTGGCATAGTTTCCAATCCCCAATTATCCTCAATGCCTTTCTTTAAGTGCTCTCTAGCTTGTCTTTCTTAACAGTTGTCTTCCAGGACTGAAAATAATTCTCTCTAGGCATAGTTGGACCAGGACAGAATACAGTGATATCATTGTTTTTATTGATCTGGATGCTATAATACAATCTAGGCTCAATTTAGGTTTTGTTTTTTTAATTTATCACACTCTTTAAAACTCTTGAGCTTTTGTCTACCTATTTATTTATGTACTGCCTCCCTCATTAGATTGTGAGCTCCTTGAAGGCAGGGACTGTCTTTTGCCTTTTTTTTTTTTTAATCTCTAGCCCTTAGCAGAGTGCCCAGCACATAGTTGTTATTGTTGTTCATCCTTCATTTTCAAAGAAGACAAATGATATCATGATATGTAATCAAGGTAGGATGTGTTTCACTGTAACTGATCAGTCCAATATGAGTTCAGAAGTTACTACCACAGATTGGGCACTAGTGATCCATTAAAATATTTAGAATGGCATAGCTCATACTTCCTTTATGCATCTATGCTTCTGCCTTATTTGTGGAGTACTGCTCCTTCTTTAATGCAGGTATGCCATGCTAGGTGGATCTGTGCTAGCATTTCCCATGTCTCACAGTCAATTTTTTTTTCTTTTTTTGTTTAAGCTCTTACCTTCTTCCTTAGAACCAATATTGTGCATTGGTTTCAAGGCAGAAGGGTATAAGGTCTAGGCAATGGCAGTAAGGTGACTTGCCCAGGGTCATAGGACTAGTAAGTCCGAGGACCTCCCATTTCTGTACCAAGAATCAATCCATTGAGTCACTTACTTGTCCCCATAAAAGCCAATTCTAAAGTTCTTTAGAGATACCTTGAAAGTGCCCTTTTACTGCTTCTTCTGACCACCATGTGAATATTTGCCTTGTGTGTCTCTGTAAAATATTTTTTTCATTTTTTTAATATATTTTTCCAGATTACATGGAGATCAAATTTAAAAAATTGTTTTCTGACATTTTGCAATCTATGTTCTCTCCCTCCCTTCCATTTGTCCTTCCTCCATGAATTGGCAGATGATGTGATATAGGTTGTGTAAGGATGGGGAATGGGACAAAAAGAGCCAGAAGAAGACCGTTGGGGGCAGTTGAGACAAGAGAGGATTCTGGGAATTCTCGGGAGGAAGGAGGAGGAGGAAGGACTACGGTGGAGGACTGAGAGAGGGAAGAGTACATCTCAGCTCGAATCCAGTCCTAAGGGCTTCCTGAGGATCTTTCTTTGGACATTGAAACCCTGATTCCCTGGTCAAAGATCCCATTGCTTCCCATCCAGCAAGACTTCAATCATCGAGTCAGCTAAATTTTGGGACTCCATTTTGGGAGCAATCTCTTAGACTCCTCCCATAACCCAGCTTTGCTGAGAGACCCTTTCTGGTCTAACTTACAATTATAGAAAAGGATAGAAATAGAAACAGAAGGAAAAGGGACAAGAGGGGAGATGCTTAGGTGTGGGAACCCCAAAGGTTCCCACCCAAGTGATGGACCCCATAGAAATAGAGAAGAGGGCACCCCCAAATCCCTTTGCCATTCACTGCTTTCCCTAATCCCTATATTGATATTAATAAGACATTCATTAGTCAGATAGTGTTCCAGAGTGCTTGAGAGATGAGGGGGAAGGGAATCACAGCTTGGTCTGGCTGCCTCCATCTTGGAGCCAGACCATCCACCGTGAAGTTGGCTGACCTCAGGGGAGGCTTGCATGAACCCCCACCCTCATTTAGAATCGGATTGGGGCCCCCATACCTCCTCTTATAGGGAAGCCTCGTCCCCAACTCCTGTGGGGTGGCACAACCATCCAGGTCACCCAGTTTCGGGGTGACACCCCCTCAAAGTCTCAGCAGGGTATATATTAGGCGGGAGGGGAGAGCTAGAAGAGAGTCTCTTCTCATAGACTTTCTCTCTCCCTTCTATCATAACATTGGTGTCTGGCTCTGTTTATTATTATAGTTGTACATGTGCTATCAGGTAATACATAAATTTCATGTTCATCATGTTATAAAGGAAGATACATATCACTTAATAACAGAAAAAAATTCATGGAGGAAATGAAGTGAAGAATAATATGCTTCAATATACATTTAGACTCCTCCATTTCCTTCTATGGAGGTAGATAGCATTTTTTGTCATGTGTCCGTGAAATATTCTTTTGGGCAAGCACATATCTGACATTCAGATTAAGTCACTAGCCCATAGGAGTTGTACTCTCTGATATAGAGTTTGAATGCTTAGCAGTTCAGCTATAGAAAGGATCTCAATATCTGGTACCTTATCTTGTCAGATCTTTCTGAGACAATTCAAGTGGAAGCAGTTCAGTTTTCAGGCATGATGCTGATAGACTGTCCAGATTTCATAGGCATACACCAGTGAGGTCAACAAAATCAGTTTGGTATGCAGACTGATACCTCTTCTCTCCCACACTTTTTTTTGAAAGGTCCCAAACGTCTTGGGGATCTTGACTGATTCACCTTCTGGTCATCTTAAGCCTCATGTCTTTTTCCCTTTGAAAGGAATAATATCAGGATTCTTCCAACTTCTTCCCCCACCTCCATTTTTATTTTGTACACTTACCTTAAAAAAAAATATATATATATATATATTTACAGGGCAGCACAATGATCCATGCTAAATTTCATGTTATTTCAGCCCATTGTTTCAATCTAGAGATCTTTCTGAGTACTGATTCTTTCATTCAATATATCAGTTATACCTTCCAGTATTGTGTTATGGTGACTGTATTTTCGTGTTGTTCACACATGTGGTCATGTACTTAACATTTTAAAATACTGAACAGGAAAAGGTCAAGGACAAAACTCTCCATCTTGGCATTCAAGGACCTTTTCCCAGGTTATCATTGATATATTCTTGTATACAGTGGCTCAACTAGTTAGAAAGTCAGTTAATTGGACCATTCATCAAAAAAAAAAACACATTATCTTTCCCTCTATGACTACTTCCCTTCTTGATTTCACTAATTCTATTGTGAATAACACAATTCTTCTAATCATAGAGATTGATAACATCAGAGTCACGTTTGGCTATTCATTTTCTCTGACCATCTAAATCCAGTCAGTTGCTAAGTCTTGTCAATTTTACTACTATGGCATCTCATGCATTTGTCTCATACTTCCTACTCATAGGACACTGCCCTTGTTCAGCACCTTATCATCTCTCAAATGGGCTTTGGTAATAGCCTTCTAATTGGTTTTCCTGTATTAAGTTTCTTCCCTTTCTAGTCTATCCACCACACACCTGTCAAACTGATATTCATAGAACTTAGATCTATGATCATGCCACTCTCAGCTCAAAAGCTTCAGTGGCTGTCTATTGCTTCTGGGATAAAATACAAATGCTTCTTTTGACATCCAAAGCCCTTCACAATATGGCTCCAGATGACCTTTCCAGGCTTTCGGACACACTGATTTATTTGACTTTCTTGGTATCTGATATGCCATCTTCCTACTCTTTGCCTTTATAAACACCATCAGTATTCCTGGAATGCAGGGCCTCCTCCCTCTTCGTTCTTGCCTCTTGGAATTCCTTGTTCCCTTCAAAGTCTAGCTCAAATATCTCCTCTTACAAAAGGTTTTCCTAAGCCCATGGTTACACCTCTAGTTAGGAAGTTTTTGAGTTGGGAGGTTATCCCAGGCAACTTGACTGAAAGTTAGCCCAGTGCTATTTCTACTCTGCAATTTAAAATCCAGGAGTAATAGGACACAAATATACATAATAAAAAATAGACTATCATAATTGTCCAAAGGTTTACAAATTGCAATGAGATGTGTGTGTGTGTGTGTGTGTGTGTGTGTGTGTGTGTGAGAGAGAGAGAGAGAGAGAGAGAGAGAGAGAGAGAGAGAGAGAGAGAGAGAGACTAAGACAGAGAGAGATTGTCACTTCCTCCCCCTAACTGTCAGTTTTCTCATCTGTAAAATGAAATAATTAGACTAGATGAGGTCTAGAGTCCTTTTCTAAGTCTAAATCTCTGATTCTTTAAGTTTGTAATTAGGAAAGTTGTGGAGAAAGTGGTTTAAAGTCTTAACTGTTGCTTGTTTCACTTGCCAAATTACCTTTCCTTCCAAACTAGCCCTTTCAGTAATAAATCTTGTTTATGACTTTTGGGGAAAGAATGACTTCCACTGAAGAGACCAACAAGTCTCTTTCTCTGTTTTGAAAAAAGGACTAATGCTTTATTTAGCCAGGAAAGTAAATGTAATTTATGGTGATAGTCATTTTGAGTGGAAGGGGGGAAGTTTAGGGTTTAGAGGTCAGAGATGCTTAAAGAATCATGAGATTATATACCATAAAGAGATCCAATAAGTAAGAAAAGGATCCCATAGGTACAAAACTATTGATTGTAATTCTTTTTTAATTTTTTAAATTTTTATTATTATTATTATTTTTTAAAATAAAAACCCTTACCTTCCATCTTGGAGTCAATACTATGTATTGGTTCCAAGGCAGAAGAGTGGTAAGGGCTAGGCAATGGGGTCAAGTGACTTGTCCAGGGTCACACAGCTAGGAAGTATCTGAGGCTAGATTTGAACCTAGGACCTCCTGTCTCTAGTCTTGGCTCTCAACCCACTGAGCCACCCAGCTGCCCCCTGAAATTCTTCTTATAGTGACAAAGAACTAGAAACCAATTGGGAATGGCTAGATAAATATGAATGTAATGGGATTATTATCGTGCTATAAGAAATGATAGAAGAGATGATATCAGAAAAACCTGGGAAGATTTGTCCAAACTGATGTAGAGTGAAAAGAATGTGGAGAATATTTTTTTTTACAATAAGAACACTAAAGACAAACTTTGAAAGCCGCAAAAACTGTGGTCAATGCAGTGGCTATCTATGATTTTAGAAGACCAATGATGAAGCATGGTATCTTGGCCTGGAAAGAAAAGTGATGGATTTAGGATACAGAATCATATATGTGTTGGTTTGTTGGGTTTTTTTTTAACACAGTCAATGAAAAAATTTATTTTTCTTAACATATTTATTACAAGGAATTAGTTTTCATTTCTTCCCTGTTTCTGTCTCTGTCTGTCTGTCTTTGTCTTTGTGTCTGTCTCTATCTCTCCCTCTTTCTCTGTCTGTCTCCTACTTCTTTCTTTCCTGCCTTCCTGCCTTCAGTTTGGAAGTAGTTTTTTTGTTCATTAAAAACACTTTACCCACTGCCCACCCTAGCTGCCTTACTCTCCATCTTGGTTCTCTTGTCAGATCTATGACTAGCCTTGAATCTCTCTGACTACAAAGCATGGTCAGAACATTCAGGCAAAAAAATTAGCTTCTTACATATATTTCTTGCTGTGCTCTGACACTTAATAATGAACAAATTCTCAGTAACAAAGGCAGGCAGGTTTATGGGTCTCCTCCATCTTTTATTTCTAGAATGTGAAAGTTCACATGTGAGTAGGAAAAAAAATATTCTCACTCTGAATGCAAAGAAAATTGGAAGATACATTAGCCTTATATATTTTTATGAAACTTGCAAATATCCCAGCCCAGAAAGAAGAAAAACAGTAGCAAGTCATGTTTGGCAAAGACTGAACTATACCAGAGAACATCTACATGCTCTTATTTTGGCATATTTATAACTACATTAAATATGTAATCTGGGACAAAAATATGATGGCTGACATTGATAACACTGTTTCTGTAAATATGTAAATTGATCTTGCACGTACATTGCTTTCTTTGATGTACTTTGTCAAAACACCCAGATAGTTTATCATGATAAATATTTCATTATATAAAACAAGAAGCAATTTCACAGCCCCTGTTTTTCTTTCACATTTTTCCCAGCATGTCTATTAAATGGTAAATGTTTCCGAAAGCATGAACTTGGTACTCACTCATGAAGGCTCAAGGTCTGTGACAGGGCCTTCTGTTAAGTTCAGTTCCATGATGATCCTGGTCATTTGCTGAGGAGCTTTATGTGTTTTGTTCATGGTTAGGAGAGGTAGGGCTGGAGGGGAGTGGGAGGCAGTACAGAATCATAGTTAAATTAGTTCCATTTAACTAGTCTTAAGCCAACTGCATTTTCACAAGATGGTCCTCATTACCATGGAGAACAGTGACTATAGGTTTCTTGCTTATATGTCCTGAAAGGCATATTTTTATTTTCCTTTAGGAAGGAGAGATTTTCTTCTTTTCTGCTTCAAGTGGATGTACATGGTTACAGAATCTCTTTGGGACTGACTCTGGGAAGGGAGAGAAAAGACTTTGGGAGGCAGGCATGTATGGAAAAGCCAGCTTCTCAATATGTTCCTAATTTCCAAAGTCTTTTCTCTCTATTCCTGGAGCTGAACTCAGTCCAGAAGAGAGTATAAAACCCATATTTGTCCTCTTTCAAATCATGAAAGAAAAAAGTATGTCTTCTTCAAAACTTTCTGGCCAACTTACACATGCAGCATCAAGAAATCATTCTACCTACCAATGTGAAGAGTCTTATGCTAATGTTTGAGACCAGGGTTACCCAAAAACAAGGAGCAAAAATTTTATTTGTGTGACTCAGTTTTCTTATCTGTGAAATACACAGATTGGATTCAATCACCTATAAAGCCCCTTCCACCTCTAAATCTATGGGTCTATGATGCAACTTTCTCTTCTTGGAAAATAAAAAGAAATGAGTGCTTATCCTATTTGGGATTATTGTGACTGTCTTGGGAAGAAAAGAGTAGGACACCAAAATGATTCAGGTCTCTTGTTTGGTCTTCAACCTCCTATGGGAAGAGGATAAACACTATTCCATCATAACAGTCTGCTGCTTCTAAGGTGAAGAGAAAAAAGTGTTATTACATCTTGTTTCCAGTCTGTTCTCCTGCCTTGGGAAGAAGGAGAATGTTCTTTCTGTTCCAAGTTCTTGCTCCCTGATTTGAATTGATCCAGGCTCTGAAAGGACACTATCCTGAGGTCAAAACTCCATTGTCACTGAAAAGTTATCTAAAATGTTCTCTAGTGATTCTAAACCCAGTAAGTAACCATATATAGTATGACCCTAACTATCAAAGTGATTGTCCCCATTCTCCACTCTTCAATTCCTTATTGAAAAGACAAAAAAGACTCCCAACCATCTCCCACTTCAAAACTACCCACCTCTTCCACTCTGCCATCTAGGATGCCTACTCCATAATGAACACATTTGTTTTCATCTTAATTTTTTTCCTTTCAAATTTCTTTCATCTTTTGGCTCTCACTGAGGCATCTTTCCCTCCAAATGGCAGTTAGATGATACATTAGACAAATGCAGGACATGGAGTCAAGAAAGCCAGAGTTCAAATTCAGCCTAAGACACTAACTAGCTGTGTGATCTCCTACAGGTCACTTAATCTTTCTTTGTCTCAGTTTCCTCAATTGGAAAATAGGGATAATAATAGCTCCTTCCTCTCAGGGTGGTTGTGAGGGCTTATCACAGTTCCTGGCACATAGTAGATGCTATATTATTATTGTTGTTGCTATCATTGTTGTTATTAGATAACATAAGCTCTCTGACTGTATGTACTGTCTAAAGTTTCATTCATAAACCCCCTTTTTCTCTCACTGATTGAGGATGGGGAGATGAAATATTCATTAACTCCATGCCACTCTCAGATTCTTCTGCCACCATCACTCAGCAGCCTCTTCTCCTTTGTGGTTCACTCTCTATATATCTGCCATCCAATAAAAACTCTGGTAGTTATGTCTTTCTTTCCTTCCTCAATGAATTCAGTATCTAGTGAACAATTTTCATTCTCCCTGAATTCTCACCCTCATACTCTTCATCTCACAGTATACTGATGCAATGGTTTGCGCATTGGTCTACTTGCCACAAATCTCTCAATCTCTCCCTATTCTGTCTTCCACTCAGCTATCAAAGTGATTGTCCTCATGTGCAATGTTTCTCTCTCTCTCTCTCTCTCTCTCTCTCTCTCTCTCTCTCTCTCTCTCTCTCTCTCTCTCTCTCTCTCTCTC